>NW_007729166.1:252746-254222 GCF_000696425.1 Galeopterus variegatus
TTGAGCGCTTAAGGTTGTCTAATATCTCTCTCAGATTTTCTTCTCAGATATCTTTGATACTTTTATCTTTTTTCTTGTCTGCTTGTATTATTCTTGTCTGCTCCAAAGAGCGCATCTTCAAGAACCGAGGTTCTCTCTTCAACTTCCGTTATCCTGCTGGTTAAACTCTCCATTGTGTTTTTTATTTTGCTGAATTGTGTTTTTTTATTTTGCTGAATAACTTCTTCAGTTCGGCAAGTTCTGTTATGTTTTTTTTTTATGACAGTGATTTCCTTGTACATTTCCTCTTTCAGGTCCTGTATGTTTTTCCTGGTTTCATCATGCTGTCTAGCTGTGTTTTCTTGTATCTCATTCAGTCTCTTTAGGATTAACACTCGAAATTCCCTGTCATTCATTTCAAGGGCTTCTTGTTCTATAGGATCTAGAGTTTGAGATTTATTAACTTTTGGTGGTGTATTTTCTTGGTTTTTTGCATTTCGGGTATCTCTTTTTGGGTGTTTGTTCATTTTGGCAGGGATTTTCACTCGAATCTTGGACCTCTGATTCAAATCCCATAAGGTGTGTGTGTTCTGCACCTCGCTATCGGGCATTTTTACACTCTGTGTACACTAGATGGGGCTATTGAGCCTTGCAAAGGGTTCCCGCAGGGTGTGTAATTGTTCTTTCTTTATTTATTTCTGAGATTCCGCCTCCTTTTGCCGGCCCCTCCCCACTCTGTGTGCTCATTACAGGGCTGAGGCATGTCTTCTACAATCCTCGTCTATCAGCTGGGACATCAAAGCTGTGCCCTGCAGCGCCCTGCCCTGGAGGAGTTTCAGTTGTCTTGTGGGGACACTTTGAGTGCTTTTGTGGCCATGGATAAGGCCTCGTCTGGATCTCTCACTTTCCTCCCGGTGCTGCGGCTATCTGTGTAGTAAAGTTATCTCCAACTCCAGGGTGTGAGCTCCTCAGGGGAGGGACACACAGCACACAGTTCCACTTTGAATCCCCCCAGCACAGGTCAACCCAGGTGCCCTCGGGGAGTGCTCTCCGGCAACTTCAATCTAGCTCCAGAGCGCTCCGGGCTCCCCTCTCCCAACCAGAAATCAGTTTGGGGTTCTTCCGAACTGAGGGCCACAGAGATGGTATCTGCCTCCCGGAAACAGGGAGTTTACCTGGGGCCGAAGCCCAGGGTGTGGTGGAGTGACAGTCTGGGCAGGCTCCACTTCCCAGCCCTCCTGACCCTGGCTGGGTGCTCCCCCCACCACCAGCCCCGTCAGAGATCCGCAGGGGGAGTGGGATTGTAGGCCGGTCCACAGGCCCCGGGGGGCCCCGCGTCGAGGTATGCAAGTGGCCCAACTCAGTGAGGAGCCGCGCCAAGCCAAGGGGCTGTCTCCACCCCCACCCGAGAAAATGGAGGCCGTGCTATTGGCGTGGCCTGGCCTGGTGTGGTAGGCGGGAGCCAGGCGGGTGGAAGCCAGACGGGCTTTGCCCCAT
>NW_007729167.1:0-8102 GCF_000696425.1 Galeopterus variegatus
GTATTTACTTTTACGTAATTTTGTCCTGATTTAAAACAACAAGAGAGGAGGCTCTTTGGTCTTGAAGCCCCAGCATCTGCAAGTACAATGTTAAAAGACCATGGGCACAGGGATGCGTGTATTTACTTTTACGTAATTTTGTCCTGATTTAAAACAACAAGAGAGGAGGCTCTTTGGTCCTGAAGCCCCAGCATCTGCAAGTACAATGTTAAAAGACCATGGGCACAGGGATGCACGGAACAGGGCTGCTCCACAAAAGAGCAATGACAAAACAGCGGAACTAACAATCACAAAAGAAAGCACGGGCTTGCATTGATTTCCTATTTAAAGCATTTTAATGACCTGACAGTTCTTAAAGTTGAATTCAATGTCTGGACACATAACTGATCTGTCTATACTGTTTAAAATAAATTCTAAGCTGCTCACTGCAGAGCTGAATTCCCTAGAAAGCAACATAAATAATCTGCCCTCTTGGAGTAATCCCTTTAGAAATATTTTTGGCATTTAAAATCATTAACTTAATTAACACTATATTAAAAACAATTAAGTTTAGTTGATGCCTCGGAAAGAGTGATTAGAATTGTTTAAATGTGAAAGCACACTTTAAAAAGCCCACATATTTAGGTGGCATGCATCCAAAAACTATGCAAACTGTATTCAGGGAACACACTGTTAGCAGAGACTGTTTTGTTTAACTGGAACTCACATCCAACACATTTTATCTCTCTTTGCTAAAATACTTCCAAACCTAAATGAACCTTTTGGAGAATAATGATTACACTGGCCAGTGTTTACTGAGCACAGGTCACTGCCATGTCTGTGATTTCCACAGGTGTGACCCCCACCCTGGAGGTTGCCTTGTGCAGAAGCTGAGGATCGGGCGATGGAGGCAGAGGGAATGGACCTGACTTGCCTGTAACGCTTCCCTAGAAAGTGTTGGAAATGGGTTTCAGATTTGAGCAGTGTGGTCCCAGACCCCTTGATCTGTTTCCACCGGTGGGAAACTCATGTGGGATGAAGCCAGGACACAAAAGGGTCCCAGCAGCTGTGGTCCTTGGTGCTGGGTGCAGAGGGTAGAAGCACTGTGGGGTACTATCTCACTGTCCAGAGCAAATCCCTTGCCCCTCAATATGTTGCCTGTAGCATCATCCCCAAAACACATGAGCCCCAGCTAACGCCCCTCCATCAGCTGAGAAGCAGCAGGTCCACTCATGAGTCCAACCTCACTGTTGACTTTTAAACAAGTCAGTTTGCATTTGTTTGCCCTTTTCACAGATAGATGCATAAATGGACACACAGCAACAGCTCTGATTTCCTGAACCAGAGACTCTAATAGGGAAGAATACTTAACTGTGAATCCCATCTAGACAGGAGAACATGACCACCCCCTCCTGCCTCCAACCCTAGGGAAGTCCAAGGCCTCAGGGACGACATGGACCATCTATTCACAGACAAGAGGTCCTGAGAATTAAATGCTTCAGCCTGGAAGTGATGGGTCTCAACTCTGACTGGTCACATGGCCCCCAGCCACTGGGGCTCAGGAGTGCAGTACTATCAGGTGCCCGGCCAGGAGGGGTCAGAAATATCCAGCAAAACAAATGGCAGGATGTCGATCACCAAGGCCTTCCACCAGCACCAAGTGTTTCATAGAGCTTTCCTTCTCTAGTTTTATCATGAGAACAATGGCTACTTTTTTCCACTTTCCAAATACAAAATTAATTATACATTTTAGTTCTTTTTCAAACACCCACCTCTCATCAACTTCTGCTATTGAGATTCTAAAACATGTCTCAAGGCCACACACCCTGATGCACATGCCTATGCACACATGCACACACCTCATGCACACGTGTACACCCACCCACACCAAACTGAAAGCAATCCCAGTTGCTTGTGTGCAGAGATGTGTCCTAGCCATGCTACTGGCTTGAGTGGCTCTGATTGTCTCGGGTAAGGACAAAAGTGTCATTCATCTCAGAATCGTCAGCACTGCCAGGTGTTCTCAAGGTCGGCTGCAATATCTGCTTCAGACCCCGGTGTGGCCTGTCAGAGAGGTTAAGACAGCCCTGACACCTTCTCTACCCAGATCCAGGTGCCCAGGTCAGTCAATTTGTCCCTGGTACATGGAACTTGGCCTACCCTGGCCACACACCCCATGAGCGCTGCCAGCAGGAATCCTGGCTCTATCCTTGCTGAGGCCTCAGCCCCGCCTCTTGGTCCTGCCGACACCTTCTCTACCCAGATCCAGGTGCCCAGGTCAGTCAATTTGTCCCTGGTACATGGAACTTGGCCTACCCTGGCCACACACCCCATGAGCGCTGCCAGCAGGAATCCTGGCTCTATCCTTGCTGAGGCCTCAGCCCCGCCTCTTGGTCCTGCCCCTGCCCCACTCGCCTCTGCTTCTTTTGGTGGCAGAACCTGCAGGCAGCTACTGCTGCTACAGCACGCCCTGTTCTAACACTCACCAGCCTCGGGCTTCCCTGACCTCAGATCCTCCTCTCCCTGCCCCACTCGCCTCTGCTTCTTTTGGTGGCAGAACCTGCAGGCAGCTACTGCTGCTACGCACGCCCTGTTCTAACACTCACCAGCCTCGGGCTTCCCTGACCTCAGATCCTCCTCTCCTCTGTTTCTTCTCAGCTTTCTTCTTCCTGCTGCTGCCTGGAGCCCACTGACTTAAGTTCACCTGGGTTTGAGGTTTTCATGTCTGCTTGAATATAGCACATGACTTCCATGTATAGGATGACACGGGTTCAGATGCCACACAGGCACTGATAGTTTAAGTGGTGTTTATTCTTCTGTTGCAGGTGCCTCGTGATTTTTGTTTGTTCACCTTATTAAACAAGATTCACCTGCAACACGCCCACCTCTATTTTAGAGTGCTGGGTATAGCGGTCAGCAAAACCGACCAAGCAGAGAACGATGGGGCTGGGGAGGAAAGGGCTTTGCAGAGGCTCATCGGGGGAAGGTTCAATCAGGTGATGCTTGAGGGGAGAGAGCAAGGGAGTGAGGAACATTCTAGAAAACACTGCATATGCATTCCTGGATTTGTGAGAGGTTTCTACAAAAAATGTGAATAACAAATCACCTCCTAAATGGTCATGACAAAAAAGACTTCCATAAAGCCTTGGTGAAAATTGTAGGTAAATTATGTCATGCACAATCTGCCCTATTGATGTGGTGGAATAAAGTATATAAATATGTATATAAATAGATGACCTCAGCAGGAAAGTTATGTGGGCTTTAATAAATCTAAACTTCAAAAATCTAGGATTACTGAGTCAAGATGCCAGGGTTCTTTTGAAGATGTCTGGTGGATTCTGTACGTCTGATTAGTGTGTCATTGAATCTTTCTAGGGAATAATTCTTTTAAAAAAAAAAAAAGTCAGCTGCCATTACCTATCCATCTCCCACGGAGAGATGATTTATACTGAACTTACAGATAACAACAGCCTCTCTGGAAGCATCACCTGAGTTTAGCAATAACAGTTAATAAATTTCACCTCCTGGGCAGACATACTTCAAAGAAAATAAAAAATCTTCTATCGGCTTACATAAATGCCCAAATCATTAACTACATAACAAGAATCGCCCTTACATACATTTCTTGCGTCTTCCACAGAAATGCTGCTTTTGTGGGAGGCCAAGGTGGAAGCTGCCACCGTGCAGGGGTTGGCCGGGCAGCTCCCGCTTCCTGGCGGTCACCATGACCTCGTTGGCCCTGGCAGGCAGGGGTCCCACAGATCTCTTGTACAGCACATGGGAAGCAGAGCTGTTGACTGTCCCTGCGAGGTGGGAAGGGAGTGGCTTTAAGAAGTAATCTGCTTCTTCTGTTCGTATCATGCCTGACTGCAAAAAATAAAGAAGAACAAAACACAATCATACTTTCCAACTTGGAGACACGGCCGATTCTCCAAGGATTGTGCTTTTCATTATTGTTTTAAAAACACGCTGTTCCCTCCAGTGGGAGCAAAAACCTGGGCTGAGAATTAGGAGTGGGAGACGTCTCTCTCCACACGGCCTGAGCTCTCTCCACCTGCCCCTTGTAGAAAGATGCATGTGGAGGGAGCTCTTCCCTGACTTGGTTCTAGGGACAGGGAGGGGACTGCAGCACATCACAGGTGGCCAATTAAACCAAAGGCAATGGACATTCCACAAGCAGCACGTGCACAGACTTAGATATTAACATATGGGGTGGACGGTCCCAGATAAAGGGTAAAGTTAGAATTCCTAGAGTAATTTTTAAAACTCTGTTCAAATGAATTTTAAAACTTGAATAAAAAGTGACATTTTCTAGAAAAGTGCAACTTAAAATTAATCCAGAAGAAAGCATGAGAAAACTGACTTAGGAATTGGGAAGTTCTTTCTGAGGAAATCATTAAAGGAAATAGGAAAGAAGTGATTTTATTAAAATACTAAAAATATCTGTACATCATAATAGACTAGCATAAATGATGTTTAAAAAATCTCAACTTTTTTACCTTTGAGAGTGACAGATATTTTTAAAGCTCGTTAATATGATTGTTGGTTAGCATGAGGACAGAGTCAATTTTATGTTCTGGGGATGTGTAAACCGAGGCCACACCCAGGAGGGTCAGCTGCCATAGCTATGTGGCATAGGCTATCATCATTTAAAATGTACTACTCAATTCTAGGAATTTAATCTTTTGGAATTCTTCCCAAATACTTCTTGTAAGCACTTTTTCAATACTGGTAAATTACATGCAAATGTATATTGTATCATTGTCTGTAATTCCTAAAAAACACAAATAAAACAAAAAAATAAAAATGAGAAATTATTTAGGTATTTACCAATAAATTCAGGGTAAATTTTTTAAAGTACATTTATAAAATTGGAGAGCATATAACCATTAAAAAATATATAATTACATCCCAATGACAGTCCTAATTAATTTTTGAGATCCTAAAACTGTGGCCAACATTTTCTTTGTGATACCTATTTATCACTTTCAGCAGTTCTGTGAGGTAGGTATCATTAATATTCCCTTTTTATGGGTGAGGAAATAGAGATGTAGAATGATTAAGTAACGTTTTCAAGGTCACTTGGCTAGGAAATAAGGTGTAGGGATTTGAAGAAAATTAGAATAAGTTCAGAGCCTATAAATTTAAGGTTTATTGTATGGTGTTTCCAAAATACATTAAATTTTTAATAAGTATATAATACAGCATACAGTGTAAACCCAATTGTGCTCATTTAAAAACTTCTGCATCTACACTTAAGAAATTTTCCTGAAGGACTCATGAGAAATTGTGATTGTGGTTATCTTCAGGAACAGAAAGTCGAATAGCAGAGATGCATGAGAAAAATTCCTCTTAATTTTTATGTCATTTTGCACTATTCAAGTTTTTAAAGTTTGTGTACCTCCACACTTTACAAAAAAGGTCAATGGTGTTGCTGGATCATGAGATTACAGTTAATTTTAAAAAATCCTTATAAATGTTATTAAATACTGCCATAATTTTACAATACAATTATATACTTCTGCAGAACTTCAAGGTATCATTAAGAACTCTCCAATACTGAACTATCAGTTTTATGATTGTGCTGATTTTGTTCAGTTATTTGAGATAACTTAGTTAGTACACTGAGTTAGACACTGATTAAGTCCTTGAAGATGCTGACACATGGTGCCTGTTCTAAGTCTACCTCTGATTTAGTGAGTCTGAGTCTGATTCTCCCTGGGGTGTTGGGGTGGGACTTCCCTGCCTCAATGCCCACCAGATGAAGTCCTGGGCTGGGCTGCGCTGTTCTGAATGCGTTTGAGTGTCTGAATACTGTGGGCTGGCAGGTGTGGACAAGTGTTTCTTAGATCTGGAGAAAGGGCCAAATATAACTGTAGGGGAAAGTAGATTGGGGATGGGAGACATAAAAAGAAGGCAGCCCAGGCTTACACTTGGCAAGACTAAGCATTGGCCACTGTGTTCCTGTGGGTATGTGGGAGGGAAGACAAAGGTAAACTTGGTAAACTATCAATGAAGCCATCAGACCATGGGGGGCAGACCTCCTGGGGACTAAATACCACCAAGCCATGGAAAGGTGAAATACTTGCAATTTATGCCCCAGATCCAGGCGGAGGAGGCATAGGCAGCCTCTCCTGCAGTGCTGTACTTGAATGACTTGGTGACCTTTTTGACCTTCTAGAACTCTACCTACTAAAGGAGGATCCAAGAATACTTCTACCAGAAGAGTTCTACCAGCAATAGCCACTATGGAATTAAATAATGGCTGAAGACAGTTGGATTTCATTCTTTTTGCATTTTCACTAACCCAGAAGTAGCACAAGTAATCATTAACATGTCAACCTCGTATAGTGACACTATCCAAATAGGTTTCCCACACAAGGTAACTAGTTTAAGTACTGAACTAAAAAAGAAAAAAATATGTTTTCCTTTAATAGAAAGCTTTTCTGATACACAAACAATTCCTTGCTTTTAAAACCACTATCCAAATAGGTTTCCCACACAAGGTAACTAGTTTAAGTACTGAACTAAAAAAGAAAAAAAATATGTTTTCCTTTAATAGAAAGCTTTTCTGATACACAAACAATTCCTTGCTTTTAAAACCACCCTTTAGAAGACCATCTAGAATAGATGTTATTCAGCATCTCTCTTGCAAGCCAGAGGAGACTCATGGAGAAGAACGGGCCAGATGAGTCAGACGTTCCAGTTGTTTATTAACCAGTTCTAACATTTATTAGCTGTGTGACTTTGATTTACTCAGCCTCTCTGTGCTATTTGCCATCTAGGAAGTGGATAAAAAGATAGCTGCTTCCACGAGTTTGTAAGACTTGACACTAATATATTTAAAACACATGACCTACAGTAAACCTTCAAAAAAGGTTTTAATGAATTAATGAAAGAAAGAATGTAAAATATTCTTCACCCCTGATGATCTCTGATTCTCTTCTTATAATTCAGCACTTCTCTGGGGAATTTTTCTTGTGCAGTATGAGATCCCTCTGCAGCCCCAAGTGTTGGTGCCCCCAACAACACAATCGTCCCAAATGCACCTTTGCTTCTGGCCTGTGACTTCACTTTTTACATTCTTTCTGGCTTTGTCATCTAAAACACTTGTGTCCTATGACAGCTGTTCCAGATTCAAAACCGTCTTCTACTTCCCCCCAGGTTCAAGGCTACATGCAGGGTATCCATGGCTGAGAGGGCCAGATCCCTTGCAAGAGTATCCTGTTGCAGCTGGCAGACTGTTGAACTTTCATTAACAAAGAAGTCAAGCATTATACTTGGTTCATTAATAATTTAGTCTGAGTTACAATATTTCATATTTAAATAATTCCCAATTCCATTAAATACATAGAGCACAGTAACTGATAAGACTGATATTTTGATATCCCTTGATAAGCAGTAGATAACAAAAAATAAATTTAAAAAAAAAAGTTACTGCATTAGCTTGTTGCACCATTAGCCTGCAAGCTTATTTAAAAGATTAGGTAAATCATGGAAGATTAGTGCTTTCATTTAATCAAAGTTTTTCTTTACTGAATCAATAATACTTATTTGAAAACTCGTAAAATGTCTAGTGCACAGCTGCCTATAGCCCACAGTAACCACCAGCACGTCAGCTGGGTGAATTATTACCCAGGCTTCAGAAAAGGCCAGTGTCCTCAAGCTTCACACAGGAGCTCTCTGGGGCCCCTATCTCCACTGCCAGTCCTGCAAATCCGTTTACACTGGGAAACTCACCAAACGTTCATACTGCCTGCACAAGGAAGGAAAGAGTATGTGTCTTGTTAGTGCCTATAAATGCTATTTCTGAGCAATTTTAGAAAATACTGAAGCTTGAAAAAGTAGGAGGTTTACTGTATTATATGTGTTGTTATTTACAATTAAAAGTTGGTAGATTTTGGGCCGGCCCGGTGGCGCACTGGATAGTACGCCGCTTGGGAGCGCAGCGGTGCTCCTGCCGAGGGTTCGGATCCTACATACAGACCGGTTCCCGCTCACTGACTGAGTGAGGTGAGGGCGCAACACCAAGGGTTGCAATCCCGTTGCCGGTCCCAGTCCAGTACAGGCGCGACACTGAGGGTTGTGATCCATTGCCGGACACGAAAAAAGACCAAAAAAAA
>NW_007729167.1:8724-10201 GCF_000696425.1 Galeopterus variegatus
GCGCGACACTGAGGGTTGTGATCCATTGCCGGACACGAAAAAAGACCAAAAAAAAAAAAAAGTTGGTAGATTTTTATTAATTGTGTACCTACTGAGATTTATAAAAACTGCGCATAAAAGTTGCACAAATCAAAAATTAAAATGGAAATGAAGACAAAATGAGTAAATACCCAACCACGGAGCCTAGGAGGGTATTTCAAAAAGTTCATGGAAAAAATAGAACTAAAAGGTGATACAAATCCTTCCACGAACTTTTTGGAGTACCCTCCCGTATCTCCTCCACTGTGAGACATTCCCACTAAACCAGTCCCAGCCTGTCCCAGGTGGCACCATGGCTCCAGCTGGCTGTCAATAAACACAGCGAAGAAGTGATTGGGCTCATTATGACAAACAGGCATTTTAGTTCCCAAATAATTTCATTTTTCACTCTCCTCCTTTATCTTTTCTCCAAAGAATGATTTGTTTTGAGAATGTTCTATTCATTGTGGACTTTTTAGTGATATTCCTGAAACACTAGACAATTTCAACTTTTATCGAACTTTCACTGAAGCCAAACGCTGCTTTTTATTTCCTTATAACTTCAGGATGAAACACGAACTTGGACCAAGGCCAGTTTATCAATAGCAACATATGCCCCAAACCACAGCAAGTCTTGTTGTGTGATTATATGTGATGTTTTTAAAATCAAAATTCAGCCAATATCTTCTAAGAACCTAAATAAACCGAAAAGCTCCCTCTTTCTCAGGGGATTTTGTACTGGATTCTTTTCACTCCTCTCTGCACTGCACCTGGCTGCGGCACTGGGCTTTCTCGACCCTTCTGCCTTCGAGGACAATGGCACTGATGTGCTGGGCAGGGGAATCACTCAGCATCCTCAGCCTGAACAAGTCCAGGCTTCATAATTTCAGTCATTTGCTCAGCTCTAAACCTGATCCCTGGTCACTTTCCAACTGCTTATGTATAGCTTCAAAAGGTTGACATTTTGACACCTGACACCTTGACAAAGTTTTCAGATAAAGTATCATATTCTTGGTTATGGCATTATTAATGTCATCATAATCAGCAAAAGAAGACTCAGCTCTAGTTTCTCACAAATCTTGGATCCCATCACAGTGATATCAGGTCACACCTGCAGCCCCTGAGCTCATGTGGTCGGAATGTGGGAAGAAGAAGGGGAAAGACTGAGACAGGACTGAAGGAAAGGAAAGCAGGATCATGAAGGAGCCAGCTGGGGCTGACCGGGTGGTAGGCACAGAAGGGTATCTCTCTCATGGAGGAAACTTTCGATAATCCCTTCTGCATCAGCACAACTCAAACAAGTAGAACTCAAATTGTTGAATTTCATCTGGGCCTTGTGACCTGGTAAACGAGGCCAGTGTAACAACCAGCACAGCAGAGAAATGTGACTTCGGTGAAGTGCCAACTACCTGCTGCCCACACATACCATCACAGGTTGGTCAACACATCTTCTGTGGTT
>NW_007729167.1:10747-11949 GCF_000696425.1 Galeopterus variegatus
GACTGAGACAGGACTGAAGGAAAGGAAAGCAGGATCATGAAGGAGCCAGCTGGGGCTGACCAGGTGGTAGGCACAGAAGGGCATCTCTCTCATGGAGGAAACTTTCGATAATCCCTTCTGCATCAGCACAACTCAAACAAGTAGAACTCAATTGTTGAATTTCATCTGGGCCTTGTGACCTGGTAAACGAGGCCAGTGTAACAACCAGCACAGCAGAGAAATGTGACTTCGGTGAAGTGCCAACTACCTGCTGCCCACACATACCATCACAGGTTGGTCAACACATCTTCTGTGGTTGCCACACAGCTGTGCACACCTGAGCCATTAGCCAATCAGGCTTTTGATACATTGTATGGCATTAGGAAGACTGGAGGAAGCACAGGTGTAATTTCAGGGTACAGTTTAAGAATGCTCTATGATTATCCCTGGACATTCCAATTACTCATTGACTGTGAATTTATTCAAGACCAATCCTGGATCTATGTGTTCTTTGGCCACTGTTAGACGCAGCGCTTCTTTCTGTCTTCAGAAATCATAACTGAAGCTTCAAGTGTGTAATACTATAATCACCCACCTTTCAGGTGGTTTTGTCCTCAAACCTAAAGAGCTCACATATTTTTAGCATTTAATACTAATTTAATTCACTTGGACATGAATTAAAGTACCAAGATTTCCTGTCTTACTCTACAATCTAATCTTAGTAGTTATTTTTTCAGGAAGATGGCTAACTAGTGGGGGCCAGCCCTCCCCTCTAATGCAAAGAAAGTGCAAACCAACAAGTGGATAGTGTCCTGTAGAAATCCAGCAGGATAGTGAGGAAGACCACCCAAGATCTGGAAACTCAAGATGGCAGCATAGGAATACAAGGAAAATATCTGACCAAGACTAGCATAGAGACTGGAGAGATCCTGTAGTGCTAGGACACGGTGGGGTAGAGTTGGGGATCTGTGATCGGCACTCCCACCACAGATACCTCCAATTCAAGCTACAAGGTAGACATCCAGTCCTCATCAGCAGTGAGCCCAGCATGGGAGCCTCTGGGAGCCCACATGATTGCATTTTTCCAGAAAGGGAGTGCAGGAATACTCCCCCCAGCCCCCTCAGTCCCAGGCTGCCACTGGATGTCACCATTTGGTATAGGAGCCAGCACCAGAGCACATTTTGCCCAGAGACCCAATAACTCCAGCATTTCCACACCTCTA
>NW_007729167.1:12019-13270 GCF_000696425.1 Galeopterus variegatus
TGATCGGCACTCCCACCACAGATACCTCCAATTCAAGCTACAAGGTAGACATCCAGTCCTCATCAGCAGTGAGCCCAGCATGGGAGCCTCTGGGAGCCCACATGATTGCATTTTTCCAGAAAGGGAGTGCAGTAATACTCCCCCTAACCCCCTCAGTCCCAGGCTGCCACTGGATGTCACCATTTGGTATAGCAGCCAGCACCAGAGCACATTTTGCCCAGAGACCCAATAACTCCAGCATTTCCACACCTCTAGGGTCCCCTCAGAACACTGAGTCCCAGCACCCAATCTATGAGTCACCTTATACCCCAGCGAGCAGGCAGTCCACAGAAGTGCAGAGGCCACTTACAGGACAGAGGGAGCCAGCACATGCACTCTCCAGAGCATGAGAGCCAACTGAGTGAGGCCTCCTGTACCCAGCCCTGCCCTACTCATCGTGATGTCTGCCTGACTCCCCAGGGGAAAAAAGTCTTGCCCAGCTCTGGCTTCCCCACAGCCCTCTCTCTTCAATGGAGAAGTTGCAGGGGGCATGCCAGTGAATACTGGATTCATGCAATTTTGTGCAGTGTGAACAGATTCTCCTAGACACGCACACTTTAGTGGAGAAGGCTTGGAAAGCCCATTCACCTCCTGTGACATGGAGACCACTCAACTCTGGAGAACCTGCCAGAGCCTCCCACCCTACAGGAGAGGGTGTGGGGAGTGTGCTGGCCACTTCCATGTGTTTCTGTTAAACTTGCCTAGAGTCACCTCCTCCAGAAAAGAAGTTTTGCAGAGCCCAACCACCTCCCCTGGGGGAGCTCAGAGACCTGCCCAGTTTGTCGAGCCTGATAGGGGAACTCCACACCATCAGAGAGGGTGTGGGGAATATGCAGGCCATTCCCAGGTACATGCAGTTCTGTGAATCTCTGGTAAACTTGCCTTGATATATGCCCACCTCCTCCTGGGGAACTCAGAGACCTGCCTAAATCAATGAGCTGGCCAGAGCATCCCATCCCAGTGGAGAGGGTTCACAGGAAGGAGTTTCTCCCTTCAAAAACTTTCCAAAAATTAGAAGAAGTGACTTCCCCACCAGATGCCCAGACATTGATGCACAGATAAGAGAAGCATGAAAAAACAGGGAAATATGAAACCCCCAAAGCAAGACAATTATTCTCCAATACCAGATCCCAAACAGAAGGAAACCTGTAAAATGCCTGAAAAGGAATTCCAAACAGTGATCTTAAGGAAACTTAACATGATGCAAGCAAA
>NW_007729167.1:13824-17275 GCF_000696425.1 Galeopterus variegatus
AGAAATTCAACAAAGAGACAGACATAAAAAAGAATCAAGCAGAAATCCTGGAACTGAAGAATTCATTCAACAAAATAAAAGATACAACCAAGACCTTAAGCAATAGGGTAGGACAAGGAGAAGAAAGAATTTCTGAACTTGAAGATAGGCTTCTTAAATTAACTCAGTTGGGCCAAGAAATAAAGAAAAAAATAATTTAAAAAAAGAAGAAAGCCTAAGAGATGTATTGGACAACCTTAAGCATACAGACATCTGTAGTATGGGTGTTCTGGAAGGGGAAGAGAAAGGAAAGACATCAAAAGTATATTTAACAAAATAACAACTGAAAACTTCCCACATATTGGGAGAGATAAGGTCTTCACCACATATTGGGAGAGATGAGGTCTTCCAGATCCAAGAGGCTCAAAGATCCCCAACAGATTCAATCCAAAAAGGTCCTCCCCAAGACGTGTTATAGTCAAATTGTAAAAAGTGAAAGACAAAGAAAGAATTCTAAAAACAGCAAGAGAAAAGCATCAGGTCACCTGGAAGGTAATCCCTATTAGACTAACATCAGACTTCTCAACAGAAACCCTACAGTCCAGGGGAGAATGGGATGATATGTTCAGATTGTTACAAGGGAAAAACTGCCAGCCAAGAATACTGCACCCAGCGTAGCTGTCCTTCAGATACAGTGTCTTTCCCAGAGAAACAAAAACTGGGAATTCACCACCACAAGACCAGTTATTCAAAACATCCTCAAGGGAGTCCTGCATCTGGAATCAAAAGAGCTATAACTGCCATCATGAATACACAAGAAAGAATAACCTTAGTAGTGACATGACTTATGACTAGAACTTAGATGGAAATGATACTCATGACTCCTAGTAGCATCCCTGGCTGAAGAATGAATCTACAGTGAAAAGGGACCCTTTGTTAGGGGTAAATGCTTCTCACCCAGTTCTCGTTGTTTCTTCAGTGTGGCAGAACCTGGGAGCACAGTATTCCTTGTACCTCACTCAGTCCTCTGCAGGGAGGCAGTGACTTATCTGTGAATTGGGACTCAGAATTGGGCATGCATAGTACAGCTTTTTCCTCTCAGGGGCAGCCTCCACAAAAGAAGCTTATGTGAGCATCCTCAATGGATCTCGGTCACAAGATAAACTTAACTACCAGGTGGGACAGCTGCACAGCAGCAGCTGCCCCAGGTGGGTGACTGCCAGAGATCTAGCATCTCCTGAAACTCAGTCTGTAGGTCTAAACTTGGAGCCCGGTTTTAGGAAATTCACTCACCTGTACAAATATCCGACATTCTCCAAAAAATGGTTTTATGAATAATAAATGGTATATATGGTCTACCATTGAGTAACTCCTTTTGAGTCTATTCTTAAAAAAATAAAATAAAATTCAGAGTGTAGGTAAGAAAAAAGGGAACTACTGAATCTTCTCAAACCCCAACATTCTCCATATAAAATTATTTATTTTTATATGGATATAAGTCACTCCCTTTTCAGTGGTTCTCCTAGGTCCAAAATCTAGTTTTCCAATGTTCTCCAGAACACAAGTTTCCAAACATGGAACAGTCAGTGAAACAATTAGATTTGGGGGATTAAGTAATATGGTATGAGATTTCATTATCTGCTCGGGGGCTGACACACTATAAACTCATTAACTTTTTTCACACCCATCACTTTGGAAGCAGGTGTCCTCAACCTTACGTTAATTATATCCTCTAAATTTCAATTTATACATCTATAACATCAGTGTAGCTTATCAGCAGTGCTGTTAAATAATTTATTTCCCAGTAAAAAGAATGTGCAAACTAAAGAAGGGCAAATAGAAGAAAAAAAAAAAGTGGTTACAGCTTGGGACACTGTGCTTGAGAAGAGCTTCTGCCCAAAAATGAGGGCGGTTTTCCTGATGACAGCAACAAAGACCTTGGACTGAAAACCACAACCACATATTGCATCCCCTATGTCCTCTGAATGAAAGCAGCACAGAAGATTAGAAATGATCATAAATCAAAGGCTGGTTTGCTTGTTGAGTCTGCTCATTGTTCAAGGATCACACAGGACACCTGACGTGCTAAGACATGGGGAATATTCTCTGATGTGACTACAGTGGCTTCCTTCTCACCAAATACATTCCTTCTATTCTATTTCATCTGACAAAATTGTCCAGTAACAGAGGAGAGGAGGGAGGGCTGGGTATATCTCCCCCTAGAAGGATAATTGCCTTCAGTATAAAAGCAGCGTAAGTCCGGTGGTAGCTTTTTGTGGGGATACCCAGCAAGTAGAGTGGGTTTTTTATGAACAGCTTCCCCCACACGTTGGTTCTGACATTTCTTCATAATCATTGATCCAACTTTTAGAAATGCAGGAGAAGGTCCCACAGGCATTCAGCAGGACCAGATTAGAGGATGACACACTTCTTTAAGGAGTGGCCACCTAAACTTCTGCTGTCATCTATGTCCCAGCAGGACCCTGCCAGCACAGAAGCACGCGGGAATGGAGAAAAGGAAGCAGGCACTCTGGTGACAGCCGCTGGACAGGAACAACAACTCCTCAGTCAAAAAGGAGACAAAAGGAAAAGAAGTCAGCATGTGGTCCACGGAATGCAGCGAGGGCACGTAGAGAGAAGGTATGTAATTCCACACCCATCGGGGACAGAGCTGAAGAGAATGAATGCTGCAGAAACGCAAACCAGCCGTGTGGAGGAGAGGCAGCAGCAGCTCTGTGAGACTGCAGTGGACGAGGACAGGGACATGAAGAGATCGAGAGAAGGAACAATAGATCTGCAAACCGGGCGGTAAGGTCCAGCCCAGGAGTTCCACAGCGTACACCAACGTGAATGCAGTGCTCCGTGCTGATTAGTAGCTACCGGATCAAAGAGATGAGAAAATTATAATAAAAAGTTAATTACAAAGTTGGCACTGAGGACTGTTTACTTTTGTTTCTACTTATCTTGTGGGAAAAGAGCATAAACTGGATCATTCCTTCCTTTACAACCTTGCAGTGACATCCCTGATTTGAGAATACAACCCAGCACCCCCTTGGCAAGGATTCCCACGAGCCTCCACCCCTGGCCCGTGTTGATCCTCCCAGGTTCCTGTCATGCACCTCTCCTGGGGCTCAGGACACTGAAGCCATGGCAGCCACCACTTGCATTCCAAGAGGACACAGGCCGCTTTTGGCCTCAGAGCGTTCCTTCCTTCTTGCGCATGCCTCCCCCAGACCTCCACTGCCTTGCCTGGGTCTTTTTTATCATTCAGTTTGGAATGACATGGTCATGTTGCTCTTAATGGAAGAGCAGATATTAGATCCAGGCCTTGAGACACACACGGCAACCCTAGAATAGCCAGTGGTGGCTTCCAGGGCCACAGATCTGGTTCAAGTCCTACCCTGCCCCTCTTCAGGGGGTGAGCTCCGTGTGTGTGTGTGTGTGTGTGTGTGTGTGTGTGTGTGTGTGTGCG
>NW_007729167.1:18216-19382 GCF_000696425.1 Galeopterus variegatus
GTGTGTGTGTGTGTGTGTGTGTGTGTGTGTGTGTGTGTGTGTGTGTGTGCGCACGCGCGCGCGCGTGCACTCATCCTGAGACCTAGTTTCTCTGTTGGTGAATAGAAGGTAATTCTACAGCCATTTCACAGGGTGATTGTGCAGATGAAATATACAGACTTCAAAGATGGCAAAAAGAAGGTATATCAGAGCTGCCAATCAAGATCATAGACCCTATTTTCAAAGAATGAAGGCAGTGCGTGGCTACCTGAGGAAGAGAGGTGATAAAGCCCATGCAGGAGTCTGCGCAGGTTGGGAAATGACCCAAAGCTGTGGGGGAGTGGCAGCTAAGCCCGGACAGTGACTGCCTGGTTTGTCCTGGCAGAGCAGATGGCCACAGTGGTGAGGCGGGGCCGGCAGGAAGATGGCAAGCACACGTGTTTCTCATTAGAGGCCATGGGTCCCCAGGGTTTTGTCACATAGATGTACAAGCCATTGCTGGAATCATCCATGTTTTTCTGCACACACTCAATCCACCCCAGTGTGCAGTCCGATGGCACCCTTCCCTCTGGCCGAGGAAGGCTGCCGGCTCAAGGCGAGTTCTGCAATGAGCTCATTAGGTTGACACTTAGCTCATGAATCAGCTGTTTTCTCTATGTAATTCTGCCACTGGAGATACTTCTCTTCCCAAACGGTTTTGGTGTTGATATCTCATCTCTCACAACAGTGCTCATGGAGCTCGAGGTCCCAGGATGGTCACAACGTAAGTCTCTTAATTATATTAATGTGGACTGCATTCACTGACTGATCACCTAATATTCCCCTGTCTCTGTCCCAGGCACATTGTACCATGTTAGTATCATAATCCTCAGAGCAGATTTGCAAGGAAGAGATTGTCATCTACATTTTTGTAGATAAAGAAACTGGAGCTCGAACAATCCATCACCTAACAAATGGATAAACAAAATGTGATACATCTGCACAGTGGAAAACCACTGGGCAATGGAAAGGAATGAAGTACTAATAAACACTACAAGGAAGAATCCAAAAATATTGAGTGAAAGAAGCCAGAGCCAAACACCCCATGTTGTATGATTCCATTTCTATGAAATTGTCCAGAAAAGGCTGTGCTCTAGAAGCAGGAAGCAGACTAGTGGTGGCTGGGACTGGAGTGGGAACAGGGGGTG
>NW_007729167.1:19581-25031 GCF_000696425.1 Galeopterus variegatus
ATCTGCACAGTGGAAAACCACTGGGCAATGGAAAGGAATGAAGTACTAATAAACACTACAACAAGGAAGAATCCAAAAATATTGAGTGAAAGAAGCCAGAGCCAAACACCCCATGTTGTATGATTCCATTTCTATGAAATTGTCCAGAAAAGGTTGTGCTCTAGAAGCAGGAAGCAGACTAGTGGTGGCTGGGACTGGAGTGGGAACAGGGGGTGCCTGCTAACGGCCAAGAGGGCTCACTCTGGGGCAATGAATGGTCTAAAACCAGAGAGGATTGTGCAACTGTGTATATTTACTAAAAAATTCCTGAATTGTGCACTTAACGTGGTGAGGTTTTGTTGTATAAATTATACTTCGATATAACACTTAGAAAATAAACAAAGCCTTTTTTCTTTTTTTCTGACCTGTAAGGGGATCTCAACCCTTGCCTTGGTGTGGTCCACACCACGCTCAGCTAGTGAGCGAACCGGCCATCCCTATATAGGATCCGAACCCGCGGCCTCGGCGATACCAGCGCTGCACTCTCCCAAGTGAGCCACAGGCCAGCCCTAAACAAAGCCTTTTAATAAACACTTAAGAAACAAACAAGGCTGCTGGGCTCTTGCCTCAGCCATTTCCTCCAGGAGTGGTGCTCTCTCCATGCACAGGGACCGTGCAGAAGTCATCCCTAAAGTGCCCCTGTGAATAACCAGCCTCACAGTGCAGCACAAAGACTCAGAGGCCGACTGAAGGGGAAGATTCCTCACAAAACGGCACAAGGCAAGTGGCGAAGCCAAAGCCAAGAGACTGCAGCCAGCCCCAGGAGCGTGGCGTGCGCTCAGGTCCCTTCCCCTTGACTCAGAAGATTGTAGGACTGTGTGAAAGAACCTGCCAGGTTTCCTTTCAGCAACTGTTATGTAAATGTTTGTTTATATAACAAAACCTTTCAGCAGCTAGGCTGTGAAACCAGTTGTTTACCTGTGGGTTTCCAGCTTCAGGTACAGGATAGGAACCTAGTGTGCCTTCACTGAAGACAGGATTGATAGGTTGAGAGTATTATTTACGAAGTCTGTCAACTTCTACACATCCAGCCATGATTCTCAAAACTTTCTGTCTAGGCAAATCATCTGAGAAGCTCCTCCGTCCCCCAGATAGTCTGACTCAGCAGGTCTGAGGTGGGTGTGATCATGTGCACAGGTGGTACGATTCACAAAACTGACACCGACACACACTGTTTGTGTCATGAAGGCCAATGCCCTGTACACTGTGGGCTCTGTCATATTTTTTTCCTAGCCTTGCACTCAGGGAGCAGGACAGATACTACCTGTGTGGGATAATATGGTGTTGCTGATGTCTACCATATATTGAAGGGCTTACCTTGGACACAATTTGATATTATGTGGAAAAATAGTTTATTATAACTGATATCTCCTTATTTTCAAGCAAGTTGACAGCAGATACCATTATTTTATGATGATAAATTAATAAATATCAAAAGCAATACCAAGTACAATGATTCTTCATTAAGTTCACTGTCATAGACTGAAAATATGACCTAATAATGGCTTTAATAACATAGGGCCTGGGGATGGTCATTTGTACCAACATTGTGTGTTCTACATGACTTCCGTGACACATGCAACATTCTAAGCAGTTACTTTAAACATCTGTTGCTAAGGATACAAAATTTGACCCTTCATAAATTCCAGCCTCAGTTATATATGACTGCATATACTCTCATACACATCAGAATCCCAAGAGGATTATAAAAGTTATGACTGATCTTATTTCCAGGCTGCTAGCTCAAATTGTACAATTGTTCTACAATGTGGCAATGCATATTCAAAAGGGTCTTTTTTAGAATCCCTTCCTAATAAGCTGTTATCAAGAATGCATTATGCAAAGATCACCTGTTTTTCTTTCTTTTTTTTTTTTTTTCTAAAATTAAAACATTGACGACACTATGGCAAAATTAGTTCAGAAGAATCTATGCTATTACTGTGCAGGTCTTCCAAGCAGCATCATCAGGAAACAGTTCACTGCTAGAAAACTTGGGCAAACCCATCACTTCCAGAGAAAAAACAGAAAACAAAACAAATGAACAAAAAACAAACAAACAAACAAAAACCAACAAATAAGAAGAAACCAAGCCTACGTCAGTCCGACACTATGACTCACTGCTCGTCCCTTTCAAACACTATGACGCAGTGCATGGTTACCTTTGCTCACCAGCCAGGAGAGGCTGCGATTCTCACCACCGGCTCAGAGAGAGCAGCCCCAGGAAAGCTTGTCCGTGACTTCTTCCTGCTTTCCACAGCTGGGAAAACACCCTGGCAAATGGAGACTAAGCGTGTGGCCCCAGAAGTGACACGACAGCTATTCTGAATCACAAAAATATATTTTTGCATTAATTGCTGCAGTGGATCGAATGTCCCCTCCAAACTCATTGAAGCTTGAATTGTGTCCCCCAAGTGTTATGTATTAGAAATTTAGCTCTCACTGTGACTGTTAAGGGGGTGGGAAATCCTATTACAATAATTGAAAGGTGGGGCCTTGGAGTGGTGATCGTATTGTAGGACCGTGCTGTTGTGAATACGTTAATAATGGAGGTCAGGGGCGTGGTTCTGAGGGCCTTAAAAGAAGAGCACATGAGAAGTTAGTCTCTTGCTCTCCCTGCTCCACCATTTCCACCATGTGGTACCCTGCCTTCACTCTCACCACCACCAAGACCCGTGCCAGAAGTGTTCCCTGGACTTTGGACTTCCCAGCCTCAGAAACTGTAAGCAATAAATTTCGTTTTCTTTATAAAATGCCCAGTTCTGTGTATTTTGTTATAAGCAACAGAAACAGACTAAGATAACTGCTAATTTAGCTTCCTTTGTTAGTTATGATAATTGGAATTCTCTCACCCACTGAAAATTCTCGGAGATGGATGAGGGTCACCTACATCATCTCTTCTATCATTGTCTGTGCAAAATAAATATCTGTTGGCTTTGATTCTAATCTTGCAGGAGTCAGTACCTTCTGTAAAGAACTCACAACAAGGATATCATGGTTCAGTTTAACCTTCACGTACTCGGGAATCCTTTGTTTATTTTTGCCTCAAAGAATTCCTCGGATAGATCATTTCCAACTCATTATTTAGGACAAGGAAGTTGAAATGTAAGTACTGGAGGATGGGATTTAAAAGGACATATGCAACTACCCTGAACACATCAGTGCCCCATGCTATCTGTCCACTCATTTATCCCTTGCATGTTACCATAAATCAGACATGTGAGACAATGTCTGCTGAACACTGAGGCATAGCCCCTGAGTGTGCTTGCTCTTGTACAGGTTACTGCCACCATGCTGAAGCCTGTGGCACAGTCCTTACATGAACGTTCAAAACCCACANTCTATCATTGTCTGTGCAAAATAAATATCTGTTGGCTTTGATTCTAATCTTGCAGGAGTCAGTACCTTCTGTAAAGAACTCACAACAAGGATATCATGGTTCAGTTTAACCTTCACGTACTCGGGAATCCTTTGTTTATTTTTGCCTCAAAGAATTCCTCGGATAGATCATTTCCAACTCATTATTTAGGACAAGGAAGTTGAAATGTAAGTACTGGAGGATGGGATTTAAAAGGACATATGCAACTACCCTGAACACATCAGTGCCCCATGCTATCTGTCCACTCATTTATCCCTTGCATGTTACCATAAATCAGACATGTGAGACAATGTCTGCTGAACACTGAGGCATAGCCCCTGAGTGTGCTTGCTCTTGTACAGGTTACTGCCACCATGCTGAAGCCTGTGGCACAGTCCTTACATGAACGTTCAAAACCCACATCAATTCTGTAGAGGTCTAAGATATCTCTCAAATCTTATGATTAAATATTATGAATAAAATACAGGTGAGAGCTTGAAACACAGTAGATGATCAATAGAGAAGAGCTCCATGCCCCTGACCAGATCATAAACCTGGTCTGTACAGGGTAACTCCCTGGCCAGTGAAGTTATTAATGTTCATGTGCCCAAAAATAATCCAACAAAATGAAAAGTTTCTGAGAGCGTTTTGAAATTGCTATGCTTGTATCTAAGCGTGTATGTGTCATTTACTGACAAGGATTCCTAACAAGTTATATTTTTTTCATAAAAAAATGTGCAGGGGCAGTTCTATCAGCAATTTCCAGGTGACACACTCTTCTTCTCTTGGTGGCTATTATCACGATGCTCCCTGAAGCAGCCTTTTTGCCAATGTTCCATGTGCATTTTTGGTTCAGCCACATTAAAAGGAAATAATGCTGTTAGAAATAATACTGCTGTCATGTCCAAAGAAATGCACAGTTCTGGGCAGCTGTGAAAGAACTTCAATGAAGAAGCTCATTGATTACTTATGATTTGAAATTTCTGTAGGCTTCCTTGATTAGTTTTGGATTAAAAAAATGCTTTGAACATATGTGTTCTCTCAATCTCTCTCTCTTTCTCCCTGGTCTTTCATCACTAAATCATATAGTCATGGATGCTGATAACCACTAGAGCTGTAAAAGTCACAGAAGCCTTCCTAAATTCTCTCCAGGAATCATGGCTTTTGAGCAAGGTTGTGTATAATTGCAGAGTTGTCCCCGCACATGCACCAAAGTGATTAAAAGCACAAGTTTTGTACATTTAGTTTCTCTTTTGCTGACAAAATCTAATGTTGCCCAACCAATCAATCAGACCTCAAGGATACTGATGGAACATGTCCCTAGAGTAGACATGGGTGCTGGGTGGAAGGCTCAGCATTCACACTGAGACCCCTTAATTGTAGTTTGGACTCTGTGCTCTCTCCCCTGTTAGATGACAGCTTTGGGTAGGTTAGATAATACCTCTGATTCACAGATTTCCCTTATGTAAAATGGGAATAGAAACTTTTCTTGTGATGTTAATATAATGATATACCATTGTAGTTCATGAAATGAATCTGCCAAGAAAAATGCTTGGAATGCAGTAGCTGCTTATTTTAACATCAACTCTTCCCCATTTATAATACGTGTATTTTCAGATTTTATTTAAAACTATTCAAACTGTGTCACTGACACATACTTTAATGTGCATGCTCCTATGGCAGTGAAGCAGAATTCACCGCAGGTTTTCTTTGTAACAACCAAACATGAAAATTAGATTGCAAATAGGTCTTTCCAAAGGATGATGCATAGTTAACTGGGGTGCACTGAGCAGGATAAGAACTGCAGGTTCAGATTTTTCCCTGAAAGCTCTGGCTTAGGAGTTACAGAAAAGGGATGGGCAGGTTGAAAGAGAAGAAAAGTGAGATAAGTGACTTTTGCATGAAAACTTCACAGCCCTTCCCACTGTCTGGTCACACGCAGCAGAAGAACCACCATTTCTTTCTTTCTTTTTTTTTTTTCCTTTTTTTGTCTTTTTTTTTTTCGTGCCCGGCAACGGATCGCAACCCTCAGTGTCGCGCCTGTACCGGACCGGGA
>NW_007729167.1:25887-26871 GCF_000696425.1 Galeopterus variegatus
GGAGCGCCTCCGCACTCCCAAGCGGCGCACTGTAGCAGTGCGCCACCGGGCCGGCCCAGAACCACTATTTCTGGAGAACTGCCATAACCAAAGCAGGTCAAACCTGATATTTGCTTTTCCTGTGATGGAAAAAATATCAGTGAGTGCATCAGAAGCTGCCCTTCCAGGCAAGGGCTGTAAATGTGTGGGCTGCGAGAACGTTCTTCTTTCTTTCCTTTTTCTTTGTGAAAACATTTTTAACATGAAAAGAAGAAATAGTGGTAAGAAATGTGAATGAAAGGTGAACTAAGCCATTATGGGAATTTGGAAATTTAGCTCATTATAAAAGGTATTCTTCAACCAGTATCTAACTGAACGTGATGGCAACAGCAACCAGACTCTTTTGATGCATCCTTGTCTTTATCTAAAATTTGCCAAATAGAAGAATAAACTATTGTAGTTACGGACTCTTCAACTTTACCCACATGTGCATTGTATCTATGACAGCTGTGTCATGGCCACTCCATCCCATGACAGAGCCTGGAACAGGCCACACCTCTGACAAAGGGTAGATGAAAGGCTGAAACCAGAGGAAGAAGTCGGTTGGGTTAACTTTGAAACCAAGATCAAACAAAAATGACCTCTTGGAAGTCTCCAAATCTAATCCATTTTAGAGTGCAAGAGATGAAGGTGAAATCTAAGCTGTGAATAATTGCCAAATAAGAGGATTAATTTGCAAAGTATACAAATGGAATGTGATACAATGTCAAAATGTAATATGTTTGGCCTTCAGAGCTGGATAAGGATATTGGATAGAATGGATATTAACTTCTGATTTTATTACAGTATAGATAATGCTATACATATGCAATAGTACAGTATATGGATTAAACTAGTATATGTGTAAGTGAGGGCTGCCACTCAATAATGTAATTGTTAAGATATGGGCATTTAAGAGATTCTTACATTTAAATTGTAATCAGTGAAGTTATCAAACTATTGTCA
>NW_007729167.1:27983-30509 GCF_000696425.1 Galeopterus variegatus
TGGGCATTTAAGAGATTCTTACATTTAAATTGTAATCAGTGAAGTTATCAAACTATTGTCACTGATGTGCTTCACATTAAGACAGAAGTGCCCAAATTGTTTCAAGCACCATGTTCTCTGTACACACACAGAGGCCCAGGACTCCCAGGGCACTTGGCCTCTCTGATGCTGGAAGCTGGGTGTGCTGGTTCTCAGCCACTGCTGCACACGTGGCTCAGGCTGGGATGAGACTGGGGTTGTTTGGTTTACTAGTTTGCTTTTAAGTTTTTAAAGTTTTAAGTCAATGTGAAGAGTACCTTTAACAGTTTAGGTAACTGTAAAAATTGCATGATCCAGTCAGTATTTCATAACTCAAATTCAAAGGAAAATATTGTCCCATAAAGTAGCTGTACCTCTCACAGCCTGGGGTTACTGGTATTCTGAGATGTCAGACCTGAGCCTACTTCAAACACAGAGGCATAAGCAATCCTTCTAGAAATTTCATAAGCCAAGTGGCTCTCCAGTCCTTTCTCTAGTAGAGGAAGATATGACACCTGTTATTACTTATCATTTCAGAGGGATAGGAACGGGAAACTTCAAAGTGTTGGGGTCAATAAGCTCAGTTTTATTAGAATGTGTAAGTCCATAAGCTATTTCTCCACAAACGACATATTGGACTACTGTAGGTAGAGGTAGGAAATTGTGATTGACATTAGATCCAAAAAAGTTTTTCAGTAGTAAACATTTCATTATGTCACATATCAAAGCAATGTTAGAAATTTAGAATAAGAATGCTGAGTGGTGAAGAAAAACCTAAATCATATTATTGGTCTTAGGGAAGAGATAATGGCTTACATGTCAACAAACAGCAGCTTACTCAGCACAGCTCTTCGGTATTAAACATTCAGTATTTACTCTTCCAAGTCTTCTACACACTCTTGTGCATGTTAACTAGGAATAGAACTGTGCTATAAAATATCCTAGCTTCTCTTTTTTGCCTATTATTCTGCAATCCATCACTCTTTATTTTATTACCTAATGATGACCTGCAGGGGGAACAGTCAGAGCTCCCCCGCTTCAGTTATATGATCTCTGCAAATAAAAACAAGGTTTATGGATCCTTTGGCTGTTGCAGGGTGAATACAAAGTCATTAGCTATTCTGGGCACTTTCCTCCTTTATGATATCTTGTGAAGTACAAAGTGATCTCCCAGGTATTGGGAATGGGCAATTTTCTTCCAAATGTGTGGGCATAAGCAATGACNTCCATCACTCTTTATTTTATTACCTAATGATGACCTGCAGGGGGAACAGTCAGAGCTCCCCGCTTCAGTTATATGATCTCTGCAAATAAAAACAAGGTTTATGGATCCTTTGGCTGTTGCAGGGTGAATACCAAGTCATTAGCTATTCTGGGCACTTTCCTTCTTTATGATATCTTGTGAAGCACAAAATGATCTCCCAGGTATTGGGAATGGGCAATTTTCTTCCAAATGTGTGGGCATAAGCAATGACTCTAAAAATTACATAAACAATACCCTTATGTATTAAATAGCTGCTCAACTGATGTGTTTTTTAAATATCCTAAGTACTTTCAATAAATCACCCTAAAGGTTTGAGTGTAAATAAAATATATTCTAATCCTATCCCCACCCCATTTGTGGGACTCTCTAAAGATCAGTAAAACTTTACCTCTCAGTTTTCTATCTTTGAATTTGCTTGTTTTATTCAAAATATTTTAACATTTACTTGTACATATTTGTGGACACAGTGTGTGATTTCAGTACATGCACATACTGAACAATGATTCATTCAGGATAGATAACACAGTATTTTGTCCATTAATCCACAATGTTTCCTCCCCCCTTCAACCCCCACCATCTCTGGTGACCATTATTCTGTTCTCTACTTCTATGAGAACCACTTCTTTTTTCCAGATTCCACATGAGTGAGATCATGTGGTATTTGTGTTTTTGTGCCTGACTTACTTCACTTAACATGATGGTTTCCAGTTCCATCCATGTTGCTGCAAATGACAGGATATCATATTTTTAATAGCTGAATAGTACTCCCTTGTGTACATATACCACAGCTTTTTTATCCATTCATCTATTGATGGGCATTCAGGTTGACTCCGTCTCCTGATTATTGTGAGTAGACTGTGATGAACATGAGAGTGCAGGTGTCTTTTTGATATATTGATTTTCTTTTAGGTATATACCCAGTAGTGAAATAGCCAGATTGTAGGGTAGATCTATTTTTAGTTTTCTAGGGAACCTCCATACTGTTTTCCACAGTGGCTGTACCAATTTTCATCCCCACCAGAAGTGTAGGAGAGTTCCTTTTTCTCTGCATCCTCGCCAGCATTTGTTATTTTTTGTCTTGTTGATAATAACCATTCTAACTGGGGCGAGATGATATCTCATTGTGGTTTTAATTTGCATTTCCCTGGTGATTAATGATGTAGAGCATTTTTTTCTTGCGCTTGTTGGCCATTTGTATGTCTTCTTTGGAGAAATGTCTGTTCAGGTCCTTTGACCATTTTTCA
>NW_007729167.1:31394-36209 GCF_000696425.1 Galeopterus variegatus
GTTGGCCATTTGTATGTCTTCTTTGGAGAAATGTCTGTTCAGGTCCTTTGACCATTTTTCAATTGGGTTATTTGTTTTCTGCTAAGTTCCTTATATATTCTGGATATGAGCCCCTTGTCTGATGTGCCATTTGTGAACGCTTTCTCCCATTCTGTAGGTTTTCTCTTCACTTTGCTGACAGTGTCCCTTGCTGTGTAGAAGCTTTGTAGTTTGATGTAGCCCCATTTATGTATTTTTACTTTAGTTGCCTGTGCCTTTGTAGACTCATTCAAAATAGTGCTGCCCACTCCCATTTCTTGTAGCATTTCCCCTGTGTTTTCTTTTATAGTTTCATAGCTTGGGGTCTTAAATTAAAGTCTTTCGAGGCATCACACTTCCTGACTTAAAAATATACTATCAAGCTATAGTAACCAAAATGGCATGGTACTGGCATAAAAACTGACAAACTGATCAATGGAATAGAATAGAGAGCCCTGAGAAAAACCCATGCACTTACAGTCAAATGATTTTCCATAAAAGTGTCAAAAATAAACAGTGGGGAAAGGACAATCTCTTCAACAAATGGTGCTGGGGAAAACTGCATCCACATGCAGAAAACTCAAACTAGACTCCTCTCACCATACACAAAAACCAAATCAAAATGAGCTTGTTTTTATTACAAAGTGTGCACTGACTTTCTGATTAGTTTTTTTTCTGTATTATAGAGTTTAGTAATGGGCAGCGGAGGCTGAGGAGAGCAAGTACTTGCTGAGTTCTGGGTACGTGCCAAGCCCTATGCTAAGGGCTTTCATATAGATGTTGTCTCACTCAGTCCTCACGTGACCGTGTAAATTATAAATTATGCAAACTGAAACTCAGAGTAGCGAGCCACTTGGCTAGTGAGAGAAATTAGATTTGATCAGGACCTGTCTTACTCTAAAGGCCATGTTCACACATTGTACAATCTGTTTAATTATCTTAAGAAGAACTTTCATTCTGCTGCTGCTTGAATGTCTGTCTACACTAATATTTTCCTTGCATGTGAGAGTTCATAGTTTTCAGGACAACTCCCACAGTCCATGAATTGTATGTGCTCCAAATGCTTGCTGAATCTCTTGGTCTGGGATTTTGATTTTTTAGAAAGTTTAATAAATAACATCTTTACTAACTAAACAAAGTAAGCATGGAATGTGCTTCTTATTTTATAGGTGCCAGTTTGTTATTTCTGATTGTTAGTATTGAATAAGTCGGCTGCATCACTTTCTGTGAAGAATTCAGGATGGTAAGGATTTCCATTCTTGAGAATCTCATACACAATAGGCAACCACGCTTGTCATAGGTTGGCAATTAAAGAAGACACATGTCTAAGATACTGAGGCACACCGATTACAATGTCCCTATGCTCATGCAGTAAGTACAAAGGCTAAAAAGTGTACAAATGCCATTCAATTTCTTGAATTGTACTTCATATAAATTATATCATATCATGCTACTACAAGTGTATTGCAACATTTGTTATTTAGAATTTGTTTAAAGAGTTTCTTTATCTGTCATTAGAAACGTTATTCATATGATTAGGACTGAAAAAGTGCTCACTTCCAAATGGCCTTTCCTGAGATCCTCTGAAGGTGAACAGCACTTTGCCTGTTTGCTTACCTTTTTGGAAATATGTCCCAGAGTCTCATAGACAGGTTTGGACCTGTGTGATGTCTGACTGGGGAATGTATGTTTTCCAAACTCAACTTAGACAGGGCCATTTCCAGACCGGGCTTTTGGCAGTCACTGAACCCTCTCTGTAGATACAGGGACTCTCTCCAGCATAGATGGAACTAGTATCTGAAACTGGTATCTTTCACTGATCCATTTATCCACCTATCCATGCCCTCCCCCTGCCCCCAATCCATCCAGTTCCTTCCATGAGCTGGGAACACCACTGGGAGCTGGTGGTGGCACAGGAATTGTGACAATCATGGTGCTGCCTTTAGGATACTCCTTGTCTTTTGAGAGGGAGAGTTAAATACTAAACTGAAACTAAAATAAGATTTAAATTGGGAAAAGTCATTTTAAGGAGAAAAATAATACGGTAAGGTGTAATTATTAGAAGGGAACAAAGCCTGCCCTGGCTTGGAGCATCAGAGAAGTATTACTTATGGGAGTGACTTCCCAACTGAGACCTAAAGAATAAAGTGACATTTAACCAGAAGAAGATGGAAGAGAATTGTGTTCCAGGCAGAGGGAACAGCATTTGCCAAGGCCCTGAGGCAGTGAGGAGCTCAGCCTTATTTTGAAACTTACAAAAATTTGGTGTGACCCTAGCCTAGATAGTTTCCCTACGAGACTAAAGACGTAGGGCATCGTTAGCCATATTGAAGATGTGGGATTTATCCAGTGTCGAGAACAGAACTGTGGTTTTCAAACCTCATCGAGGCTGCTTTCTGGAGGAAAGGAGGAAAAATGTAGGGATGCGGGCAGGTTGCCTCTCCATGGAACAGACTCCCAACCCCCCTTCTCTTCTGCTCACAGTTCTGCAGGGCCCAACTTGAACTATCTTATGTGAAGGCAAACCCAATCAAAACTAACAAATCTTCTTTGAAAACATTCCCAACAACTGTGGATTTAGATAGAATTTTACCACATTTAAGAGACAGTTCTTGCTTTTTCACCTTAGAAAAAGAAATACAATACATTCACGTTAAAATTTAAGTTATGATAGAATGAAATGATCCTAAGGTTATCGAGGCAACTATTTTCCGTAGACTTTGCATACTGAAAGAAATCACGNACAAATGCCATTCAATTTCTTGAATTGTACTTCATATAAATTATATCATATCATGCTACTACAAGTGTATTGCAACATTTGTTATTTAGAATTTGTTTAAAGAGTTTCTTTATCTGTCATTAGAAACGTTACTCATATGATTAGGGCTGGAAAAGTGCTCACTTCCAAATGGCCTTTCCTGAGATCCTCTGAAGGTGAACAGCACTTTGCCTGTTGCTTACCTTTTTGGAAATATGTCCCAGAGTCTTATAGACAGGTTTGGACCTGTGTGATGGCTGACTGGGGAATGTATGTTTTCCAAACTCAACTTAGACAGGGCCATTTCCAGACCGGGCTTTTGGCAGTCACTGAACCCTCCCTGTAGATACAGGGACTCTCTCCAGCATAGATGGAACTAGTATCTGAAACTGGTATCTTTCACTGATCCATTTATCCACCTATCCACACCCTCCCCCCGCCCCCAATCCATCCAGTTCCTTCCATGAGCTGGGAACACCACTGGGAGCTGGTGGTGGCACAGGAATTGTGATAATCGTGGTGCTGCCTTTAGGATACTCATTGTCTTTTGAGAGGGAGAGTTAAATACTAAACTGAAACTCAAATAAGATTTAAATTGGGAAAAGTCATTTTAAGGAGAAAAATAATACGGTAAGGTGTAATTCTTAGAAGGGAACCAAGCCTGCCCTGGCTTGGAGCATCAGAGAAGTATTACTTATGGGAGTGACTTCCCAACTGAGACCTAAAGAATAAAGTGACATTTAACCAGAAGAAGATGGAAGAGAATTGTGTTCCAGGCAGAGGGAACAGCATTTGCCAAGGCCCTGAGGCAGTGAGGAGTTCAGCCTTATTTTGAAACTTACAAAAATTTGGTGTGACCCTAGCCTAGATAGTCTCCCTACGAGACTAAAGACGCAGGGCATCGTTAGTCATATTGAAGATGTGGGATTTATCTAGTGTTGAGCAGAACTGTGGTTTTCAAACCTGATCGAGGCTGCTTTCTGGAGGAAAGGAGGAAAAATGTAGGGATGCGGGCAGGTTGCCTCTCCATGGAATAGGGTCCCAACCCCCCTTCTCTTCTGCTCACAGTTCTGCAGGGCCCAACTTGAACTATCTTATGTGAAGGCAAACCCAATCAAAACTAACAATCTTCTTTGAAAACATTCCCAACAACTGTGGATTTAGATAGAATTTTACCACATTTAAGAAACAGTTCTTGCTTTTTCACCTTAGAAAAAGAAATACAATACATTCACGTTAAAATTTAAGTTATGATAGAATGAAATGATCCTAAGGTTATCGAGGCAACTATTTTCCGTAGACTTTGCATACTGAAAGAAATCACGAACTGCTTAAACTACATTTCACTTTACATGTTTTGTTCCAAATTTCTAATGTCTGAAGGGATGAAAATATAACTACTCAGTGACAGAGAATTAGAGTAATCAATGTATCACCTTATTACCTATTGAAGCTTTCTATTCTTTTAATATCATTTTAAAGCTAAAGGCAGCAAATCATTTGATTGTTTATATATAGCTAGTGAGTAATCAGCCTGTGGATTTTTATATTTTTTTAGTTTTCTCACAGTTTGTTTAATTTTTATTTCAAAACTGCTAAGATTTTATATAATGGCAGTACTGCCTTACTGGATATTTCCATTTATTGTCAGAAAGGTATAGAGGAAAAAAATAGTAATTCAACCTACATTTCTTTAGACTGTAATTTTTCACATGAGGTTTTTTTTCATTTAGTTTTCCTACAATTTCACTGAAATTATAAAAAAGAGAATATAAAATTAACATTGATTTTGCTACTAAATTAAAACATTTAGATATACTTTAATGACTTTAAAACACATGCTGTCTTTCTAAAAATAATCGAGATTAACTCTTAAGTAGTAAAACTTAGTGCACTAAATGACAAAGGATACAGTAAAAAAATCGATATGTACCTGGAATAACTGGGGAATGAAGTATCAATGGAAGAGAAATGCAACTAGTAGCTTCTGGTTCAGTTTTGAGGCTCAGAGCACTTGAGAGTTGGCAGGTGGGATT
>NW_007729167.1:36633-37913 GCF_000696425.1 Galeopterus variegatus
TAAAGCTAAAGGCAGCAAATCATTTGATTGTTTATATATAGCTAGTGAGTAATCAGCCTGTAGATTTTTATATTTTTTTAGTTTTCTCACAGTTGGTTTAACTTTTATTTCAAAACTGCTAAGATTTTATATAATGGCAGTACTGCCTTACTGGATATTTCCATTTATTGTCAGAAAGGTATAGAGGAAAAAAACAGTAATTCAACCTACATTTCTTTAGACTGTAATTTTTCACATGAGGTTTTTTTTAATTTAGTTTTCCTACAATTTCACTGAAATTATAAAAAAGAGAATATAAAATTAACATTGATTTTGCTACTAAATCAAAACGTTTAGATATACTTTAATGACTTTAAAACACATGCTGTCTTTCTAAAAAAAAATCGAAATTAACTCTTAAGTAGTAAAACTTAGTGCACTAAATGACAAAGGATAAATGTTGTTATTATACACAGCAATCGGTCAGTAAAAAAATCGATATGTACCTGGAATAACTGGGGAATGAAGTATCAACGGAAGAGAAATGTAACTAGTAGCTTCTGGTTCAGTTTTGAGGCTCAGAGCACTTGAGAGTTGGCAGGTGGGATTATTGAGGACAGCTGCTGTCCACAATGAAGAAGAACAGGACTCCACTGAGTGTATGAATTCACTTAAATACAGATTCTGGCCTCAGTCCTATAGGTGATGATATCCCAATTTCTCCTTCAGGAGTGATTTAGAGTAGACAAACTCAGACTGAAAACACACACATATATACATACACACACATATATATGTACACACACAAGCCCCTGAGTACCAATTTATCCCTGTATAAGTCATGAAACACAACCTTCAAGCCTACTGAGGAAACACTGTGCTTCTCTTCCAGGCAAGCTACACATGAGGTTTAATTTTAATCAAGGCAGTGAAAGAGGGCAAGAACAGTCTGCCATGGCAGAGAACTGACTGGACACATTAGGCCTTACAGCTCCGTCCCCATACAACAATATGCCTGTCAGCAGTCTTAGAGAGATCCTGTACTTGAGGCAGGCTTCTCTCTTCCTTATATAGGGCTGGAATGCTATAAACTTTAATTTGGGGGGATCTCCTTCCCCCCCAACCAAACCAGTGGCTGTGCAAATAATTTTTGTAAAACAACAGAATTCTTGTTTCGCCATTAAAAAATCATTAATTCCTTGAAAAAAATTTTATTGAGGGCTCTACTATAAGCCAGGCACTATTAAAAGTGCTGGAGATAAAGCAAAAAAAAAAAAAAAAAAAAAAAAAAAAAAAACCCT
>NW_007729167.1:38322-41908 GCF_000696425.1 Galeopterus variegatus
AAAAGTGCTGGAGATAAAGCAAAAAAAAAAAAAAAAAAGAGAGAAACATCCCTGTTATACTCTTAATATTTAGCGTAGTGCATAGCTTGATTACTGCTAAGAAATCACCCCTTAGTTCCAAACTCCCCATTTAAACTCTAGTTTGTGATGTTGAGGCTGGAACACTACAAATCCCATTTCTGCTTTGCCACTTGCTCCCCATTCACCTCTGCCAACAGTCCACCCAATGGGGAACCCAAAAGACTGAGGCCAGTGGAAGAACTCACTGCTTTCCATCTTGCCCCTGTGGTCTTCCTGTCTGTCCCTCACTTCCTATCTGTCCTCTGTGTGCTTCCTGTCTGCTCCCTCACTTCCTGCCTGCCCCTCACTTCCTGCCTGCCCCTCACTTCCTGTCCGTCTCCTGTATACTTCCTGTCTGCTCCCTCACTTCCTGCCTGTCCCTCACTTCCTGTCTGTCTCCTGTATACTTCCTGTCTGCTCCCTCACTTCCTGCCTTTCCCTCACTTTCTTTCTGTCCCTCACTTCCTGTCTGTCCCCTTTGTAATTCCTCTCTGCTCCCTCACTTCCTGCCTGCCCCCCACTTCCTGTCTGTCCTCTGTACTTCTTGTCTACTCCCTCACTTCCTGTCCGTTCTGTCTGCTTCCTGTTCCTTCAGCCTTGCTTCATCCTGACAGTGGCAGTTTGTTCCAGTCACAGCAGCTGATTCCACTTTATCTTTTGCCTGAAGACCCAGCTGCATCATGCCCCTTCAGAGTCCTAGCAGCAGCTGGCCAGCTCCTCCTCCTCAGGGGTTTGAGACCCAGCTCCAAGCTTCTAGTTTTAGTAATCCCACCCTCTCCCCTCAGTTCCTTCAGCCCTAGCAACGGAAGCTGCTTTCTGCAGTGGCTGTCTTAGGTGCATTAGTATTCTCTTCTTCAATTTTTCAGTTCTCTAATGCCTAATTAATGCATTGTTTTAATTCTCTTTTTTCAAATAATTTGTACGGTTTCTGTGTCCTGACCGAACTCTGATTGATACAGTTAATGATAACTACTAAGTATTAAAATAAAATAGGGATAAGAAGTGTGTGTGAGAGAGAGAGAGAGAGAATGTGTGTGTGTGTGTGAATATGTGTGTATTAGGCAAGTTTAGATGGGTGGGTCAGGGAAATCCTTATGGTGAAGGTAATATTTAAGAAGGAAAAAAAAAAAAAAGAAAGAAAAAGTCGTGTATGCTAACCAGATCCAATCAGGCTACTCTGGTTGAACCTCAGACAAGACAGGACATGGTTTTAAGGTCATGGTTTCATTTGGCCTCTTTTACTGACTTTGAGCTGAACTTTTGCTTGAATAGCCATGCTCTTAAAAAGTAGGCTTCAGGCATCTTTGTCCATCACACAGTTCTGGACATAGATCATCCCCCATGACTGTAGGCTGTGACCACAGGGATCATGTTCTGCTCCTCTCAGAGGATCACTTTGGCTCTGTTTTCAGGTTGGTCTTGGCCATGAAGAACATACTAGCTACACTATTTGAGGAGATGAGCACTGTTCCAGTGAGGCTTACAGCAGGTATTCAACTGACCGTGATGTGAGTCCATGTAATGGCTATACTTGGTGGTGAAGAGGGAAACATCTATCTTCTCATAAAGGGACACCTGAGGCATGAAACAACCAGAAGGGAAGCCTGTCACTCTGTGCTTTCCCCTGTGCTACCTGGCCCAGATCACCAGAGCAAGAACACATTTGCTTTACTTTTAAAATCTCTGCACATACTCCAACATTTAAACTCCTTCAATTGGCTCTTCCTTATAATGAAGAAGTAATATCATCCTGTACATTTCAGTGAAAACATCGCTGGGCAAAGAATCCGAAGACATGCATCCTAGACCTGTCTGAACTACATTTGGCTTTGTAATATTGGACAACTCACTCTACCCCTCTGGATCTCTGCTTCACCTCAAAAAATGAGAAAAGTGGAACAANCTGTCCTCTGTGTGCTTCCTGTCTGCTCCCTCACTTCCTGCCTGCCCCTCACTTCCTGCCTACCCCTCACTTCCTGTCCGTCTCCTGTATACTTCCTGTCTGCCCCCTCACTTCCTGCCTGTGCCTCACTTCCTGTCTGTCTCCTGTATACTTCCTGTCTGCTCCCTCACTTCCTGCCTGTCCCTCACTTTCTTTCTGTCCCTCACTTCCTGTCTGTCCCCTTTGTACTTCCTCTCTGCTCCCTCACTTCCTGCATGCCCCCCACTTCCTGTCTGTCCTCTGTACTTCTTGTCTGCTCCCTCACTTCCTGTCCGTCCTGTCTGCTTCCTGTTCCTTCAGCCTTGCTTCATCCTGACAGTGGCAGTTTGTTCCAGTCGCAGCAGCTGATTCCACTTTACCTTTTGCCTGAAGACCCAGCTGCATCATGCCCCTTCAGAGTCCTAGCACCAGCTGGCCAGCTCCTCCTCCTCAGGGGTTTGAGACCCAGCTCCAAGCTTCTAGTTTTAGTAATCCCACCCTCTCCCCTCAGTTCCTTCAGCCCTAGCGATGGAAGCTGCTTCCTGCAGTGGCAGTCTTAGGTGCCTTAGTATTCTCTTCTTCAATTTTTCAGTTCTCTAATGCCTAATTAATGCATTGTATTAATTCTCTCTTTTCAAATCATTTGTATGTTTTCTGTGTCCTGACTGAACTCTGATTGATGTAGTTAATGATAACTACTAAGTATTAAAATAAAATAGGGATAAGAAGTGTGTGTGTGTGTGTGAGAGAGAGAGAGAGAACGTGTGTGTGTGAATATGTGTGTATTAGGCAAGTTTAGATGGGTGGGCCAGGGAAATCCTTATGGTGAAGGTAATATTTAAGAAGAAAAAAAAAAAAAAAGAAAAAGTCATGTGTGCTAACCAGATACAATCAGGCTACTCTGGTTGAACCTCAGACAAGACAGGACATGGTTTTAAGGGCATGGTTTCATTTGGCCTCTTTTACTGTCTTTGAGCTGAACTTTTGCTTGAATAGCCATATTCTTGCTGAACTTTTGCTTGAATAGCCATATTCTTGAAAAGTAGGCTTCAGGCATCTTTGTCCATCACACAGTTCTGGACATAGATCATCCCCCATGACTGTAGGCTGTGACCACAGGGATCATGTTCTGCTCCTCTCAGAGGATCACTTTGGCTCAGTTTTCAGGTTGGTCTTGGCCATGAAGAACATACTAGCTATACTAGTTGGGGAGATGAGCACTGTTCCAGTGATGCTTACGGCAAGTATTCAACTGACCGTGATGTGAGTCCATGTAATGGCTATCCTTGGTGGTGAAGGGGGAAACATGTATCTTCTCATAAAGGGACACCTGAGGCATGAAACAACCAGAAGGGAAGCCTGTCACTCTGTGCTTTCCCCTGTGCTACCTGGCCCAGATCACCAGAGCAAGAACACATTTGCTTTACTTTTTAAATCTCTGCACATACTCCAACATTTAAACTCCTTCAATTGGCTCTTCCTTAAAATGAAGAAGTAATATCATCCTGTACATTTCAGTGAAAACATCGCTGGACAAAGAATCTGAAGACATGCATCCTAGACCTGTCTGAACTACATTTGGCTTTGTAATATTGGACAACTCAC
>NW_007729167.1:42913-44496 GCF_000696425.1 Galeopterus variegatus
CCCCATGTTGTCTCCCTTTCTACTCCTATTTTATTTTCTTGGCTCAAGAACATTTTTCAAAGTCAATTGAAAATTTGGCAGTATTTCAGACAGCTTCCTAGGATTTATTTGGTGCTTTAGAAAAATCTCTCAATGACTGGAGTTTGCAGGGAATCCCTGGAGTGTGTGGCTTGAAATAAAACCCAGTACAATTCAAACCAGGGGCCCGTGTAAGTCTCCAACCAAGTGAGACAATTTTTACACAGCACTGAGAATTGTACTGCTGACAAGTTCTCTAACATTTTTGAAAACAAGAGAATAAAGTTTTCCAACAAGAGAAAAATTATATTTTAAGAGAAGTGATACCTATTTTATGCATTAATATTTTAGCAAACACCACACTTTATGCAAAAGGAGCCAAAGTTCATGTAGATTTTATGCCAAGGACAGCTGACAGATGATATACATACATACATATATATATATATAAATATAAATATATATATATTTGGGCTAAAGTGCTAATCCAAAGACTGAGCTTGCATGAAATCCCCTAAGAAAATGTATTTCCGCCATATGCAACAGTAAACATTTCTAAATAGCCTTAGCCTCATTTAAAAGTATTGACTGATGGAGTTTCTAAAAATAGTTTTAACAAACAAAACATCCTGGTGATTAAAACATTTCTTAATAAACTACAGACTTCAAAAGAAAATTTAGAGTGTTTGGCACTAGTCAAAGAAAGAAATCAGATGAAATGGATTATAAAACTAATTTTATATTTACTCACACCTAAAAAAAAAATGTTAAGAAGATGCAGTATTTCTGTTTGTAAATTTAAAATGCTATCATTACTACAAGAAAAAAAAGTAAATTTGGGTAACTGTGTAAGAGAAAGTTGGGAATACAAAGATAAATAAACAAGGTCGCTTGAAGAGTTCATAGTCTGATATTAAGAGAAAAATTTTAAAAATAAAACACTTGAAATAAATAATAATAGAATGAAGTAATATGTATTTCAGTAGAGGCCTGAACACACTACAAATAGGGACACGAAGCTCAGAGAGGGTTAGATGCTGAGGAAGATGGCATTGAGGTGGAAACCAAATGGGAAAGTCACTACACTTCAGAGAGTGTTCCAGGACAGAGCAGCGTAAATTCACACGCATGAGCTTGCAGGTCTCTACAGGGTAGCAAAAGCCTCATGATTAAGAGAAGCAAGACTGTATTGTGGTTTCAGATGCTGGTTCTGGAATCAGACTTCCTACTCTTTTAAGAATTACCTTGGGAATCATCCATAAAAGAGGGTTAATGAAGTGGTCCTGGGTAATAATCTGTAAAATGTGTTAATAATAGCACCTAATGGAGACTGACTTCCAGAATGGCAGTGGGGGAAGCATGGCAGACCCTCTCCCCAGTGAAACAACCATTTAGCTGATGAAAATCACACATGCACGAACACACACACACAGACGTGTTTGTTTATCTCAACTACTTCACGTCTGTGAAAATTGAGCATTGGAATAAAAAATGGACAAATAGCCATTGAATAAAACGGGGTAAATCCGGAAAAGACTGGTAAATTTGGTGACATTTGAGCTATG
>NW_007729167.1:45180-47336 GCF_000696425.1 Galeopterus variegatus
CATTGAATAAAACGGGGTAAATCCGGAAAAGACTGGTAAATTTGGTGACATTTGAGCTATGGTAGACTCACCCTGCCTCCAACTCAGTGTGACAGAAGTTCTACTCCAGGCATATGCTGCCAAGAAAAGGGATCTCTATCCTCACCTTCCCCCCCAAACACCCATTCCAGGACTACATTTTCACCTCAGGTGGGGAAAGCCACTTGCATTTGTCATCCCCTCAGTTTCACATTGCAGAAGCTCTATTCCAGGCAGGCATGGCCATGAGAACTTATTTCCCCTCTGCCAAGCAGGCCAACTCATACAGCAGAAACTCTGCTCCAGGCTCAGTAGGCCAAGAATAATGGAGCCCTGAATATCCTCACTCCAGCTCACTTGTAGGGTGGGAGGTTTTAGGCCAGGATGCAAAAACAGAGAAGGCAAAGGATTGCTATCCCCACAAGAGCTCTATTCATAGGGCAAGGATGTCACAGTGGGAGAAGCACAACCCTTTACCACTCACAGCTGCAGTTCAGTGTCACTGAGTTTTTTCCCAGGAGGAGATGCAGGCTGTAAGTTCTAGGAGCTCACCTGTAGGAACTGACTTTATTTGGAACAGAATGTTGAGTTGTTCATGTCTAAGAATTTGTCAAAAATAATGGAGACCTTGCTGTGAGCCATTAAGAGAAGATCCCAACATTTGTGACAACTTGGAGGACATCATGCCAGACACAGAAAAAAGAAAATACTGCATGATCTCACTTGTTTGTAGGATCTAAAAGAAAAGTTGAATACATAGAAAGAGAGTATGACACCAGTTACCAGGGGCAGGGACATGGGGAGAAGTAGGTCAAAGGATACAAGTGTACAGTTATATAGGATGAATAAGTCTAAAGACCTAATGTCCAGCATAAGGACTCTAGTTACTAATATTGTATCATATATTGTTGAGGAAAGGCCAGAAGAATTTGAAGGAGCAGGCTAGAAAAAGCCTAGCTGGTGGTGGGAATTTAGCAGACAAGAAAACAAGACAAAGTTAACAACTTCTTAGAGACTGGTTAAATGGTCATGAGTAGAATGCTGATAGAAATATGGACAGTAAAAGCCATTCTGAGAAGACCTAAGATGTCACTGAGAAGGGACTTATTGGAAACTGGGGCAAAGATCACCCCTGCTATGAACTGGCAAGGAACGTGGCTGCTTTCTGTTCATGCACAAAAGTTTTACAGAATGTGGAACTTCAAGGTGCTGACCCAGGGTACCTGGCACAAGAAATTTCTAAGCAGCAAAGCATTAAGGGAGCCTCTTGGCTACTTGCAACATCTTATGCTGAGCTATGGCAGAAAAGGCATGAAGTAAAGGCAGATTTATAATTCAAAAGAAATCAGAGGACAAAACATTGGAAATTTTTCACCCTGGTCATGAAAGCGAGGGTCTAGCCCAGCTACTGTTTGCACAGTATAATAGTACAAAAGGAAGATATTGTTAAGAGAAGAGAAAAAAGATCTTGAAGGCATTTCAGAGATCTTGGAGGGTGTGTCTTCCATTATAGCCCCAGAGGCCTAAGGAGACAGAATGGCCTCAGGGAACAGGGCCGAGCCACCCTCTGAGCTTGCTGCCCAGGGTCACCTCGGGATGCTGCTCCCCACACCAGCACCCCAGATGCTTCAGCTGCTCCAGCCACGGCTACATTGGCCCCAGGTGTGGCTGGACCCACCGATTTGGAAAATACAAACCAGAAGCCTTGATGTTAGGTCTGGAGGCTTGCAGAATGCCAGAGCTGTGGAGGCTTGAGAACCTCCACCCTGATTTCACAGGATATGTGGAAAAGACTGAGGACCCAGAAAGAGATCTGTCACAAGGGCAGAATCACCACAGACAGCCTTCACTAGAGCAATGCTTGGTGGAAATGTGGGGTTGGAGTTGCAGCAGAGAAATCCAGTCAGTTCCATGCCTAGTGGAGCCATGAGAGTGGGACCACCATGGAAAACCCAGTATTGTGGAGCTAACAGCATGCAATGCTAGCCTGGGAGAGGTGAAGCATCACCTGAGATCAGGAAAGCCATAGAAGTGGAGGTGCCTGAGGACTTGGGACCCAACCCCCACACCAGCATGCAGAGAACATTGAACATGGACTCAGGTACATGATTCTTCAGCTTTAAGTTTCTTTTTTTTTT
>NW_007729167.1:48058-49621 GCF_000696425.1 Galeopterus variegatus
GAGCGCCGCCGCGCTTCCCAAGCGGCGCACTGTAGCAGTGCGCCACCGGGCCGGCCCCAGCTTTAAGTTTCAATGCTTGCTCTGCTGGGTTTCAGACTTACTTAAGAACTGTTACTCCATTCTTTTGACCCATTTCTCCTTTTTTGAATGGGACTATGTACATATGCTTGTCCCACCATTGTATCTTGCAAGTAGATAAGTTTTTTTGATTTCACAGATAGGACTTTGAATTTTGGACCTTTGAATTGAAACAAGTTAAGACTTTGGGGATGACATTAACGTATTTGTATGTGAAAAGGACATGAGTTTGGGAGGTCTAGAGGCAGAATGCATTGGATTGAATGCCCCCCCCCCCAAATTTAATCCCCACTGTAACTTTCTTGGTTGGGAAATCCTATTATAGTAATTGAAAATGGGGCCTTGAAGAGGTGATTAAGTTGATGGTTTAATGGTGGTCGGGGCATGGTTCTGAGGGCTTTAAAAGGAGAGCACATGATGAACTCTCTCTGTCTCTCTCTCTCTCTCTGCTTCTTCCTTCTTGCAATATGATACACTGTGTCACTGAAGCCACCAACATTAGATATGTTCCCTGGATTTTGGACTTCCCAGCTTCCAAAACAGAAAGCAATAAATTTCATTTTTTACATATCACTAAGTTCCAGGTATTTTTGTTATAAACAACAGACACAGGCTAAAACAACAATTAAATAAAAATCCTGGTGTTCAAAAGTACAATATCCAAAGTTAAAAAAAAAATTACTACAGAAACTTAATAATAGATTTAAACTATCAGCAGAAAATCAGCTAACCAGAAGATAAATTAATAGAGATTATGCAATCTGAAAAACACAGAGAAAAAAGAATGAGGAAAAAATGAGCTGAAGCTCAGAGAAATGTGGCACATCATTAATACCAACATATGCAAGAGAGATAGAAAGGAGCAAAAAGAATTATTGACGAAATAATATCTAAATAATTTCCCAGTTGATGAAAAACATTAATCGACATGTTCAGAAAGTTCAGCTAACTCCAAGAAGGATACACACAAACATGCCCACATCATAGTAAAAATGCTGAAGGACAAAGACCAAGAGAAAATATTGAAAGCAACATGAGAAAAATCACTCTTTGTGTACAATAATACCACAATGAAATAAACAGTTGAGTTCTCATCAGAAATAGTAGAAGCCAGAAAGCAGAAGGATGACATACTCAAAGCACTGAAAGAAAAACAACAAAAACTGTCAACCAGTGCAGGACATTTCCCCAGGTGGCTTTGGACAGACCCAGTTCTCCCCACTCCCTTCCTTGCAGTTTTCAAGAATAACTATGGAATGTGCTGGGAATGTACCATCCTCAGATAGGGAGGAACTGGGGGGAGGGGGGGCTGAGCTCTGTTTCCGTATCCCCTGGAAACAGGATATGTTTCAACAATTTATCCTAGTGTGTCCCATGCCCCAGGGTATGAATCCCAGAGTGGGCTGCTTTCCAGGGTCCCTCAGCTGTGGTGCAAGAGGGCACATGCAATCAAGTCTCCTTCCTCCCCGGCAGCTTTCCTGAGCC
>NW_007729167.1:50683-51219 GCF_000696425.1 Galeopterus variegatus
GGGGGGGCTGAGCTCTGTTTCCGTATCCCCTGGAAACAGGATATGTTTCAACAATTTATCCTAGTGTGTCCCATGCCCCAGGGTATGAATCCCAGAGTGGGCTGCTTTCCAGGGTCCCTCAGCTGTGGTGCAAGAGGGCACATGCAATCAAGTCTCCTTCCTCCCCGGCAGCTTTCCTGAGCCTTGGGGTCTAACTTGGAATGACTCTTAGGCTTTCACTGAACCTGCTGCCTAACTGTAAATAGTAAACCTGCTTCATGTAACTCATTGTGTGTGTGTGTATTCTGCCTCGCCAGGCTCAGACAAGTTGGTAACCAATGCAAAGAGAGCCTGCTTCACAAACCAATAATCTACATCCAGCAGATCAAAACTACAATAAGATATCAATTCATACTAAGCTATAATAAAAAATGGACAATAGCAAGTATTGGCAAGAATGTGGAGAAAATGGAATCCTCATACATTGCTGGGAGTATATAAAATTGTGCAGCTACTACGGGAAACAGGTTGGCAGTTCCTCAAAATGCTAAGTATAA
>NW_007729167.1:51456-52360 GCF_000696425.1 Galeopterus variegatus
TATAAAATTGTGCAGCTACTACGGGAAACAGGTTGGCAGTTCCTCAAAATGCTAAGTATAAAGTTTTCATGTGACCCAGTAACTGCACTTCTAAATATACACGTAAGAGAAATGAAAACACATGTGCACGTAAAAAATTATACACAAATGTTCATAGCAACATTATTCTCAATAGCCAAAAAAAGTGCAAACAATAATTTTCATCAACTAATAAACCAATAAGAATATGTGTTGTAAGTATATAATGGATTGTTATTTATCAATAAAAAGGAATAAAGTACTGACACACGCTACAACATGGATGAAACTTGTTCACTTTGTGCCAGTCACAAAAGGCCATATACTGTACACTTCCATTTACAATAAATGGCCAGATAAGGCAAGTCTATGGAGAAAGCAAGGACGTTAGTGGTTGTCTAGGCATGGAGGGAGGGTTGGGGGAAATAAGGACTGATTACAGTGGGTTGCTTTTTGAAGTTATGGAAATGTCTACAATAAGATTCTGGTGATATTTTCACAGCTCTTTGAATATACTAAAAAGCACTGAATTACCTACTTTAAAGGGGTGAAATTCTATATTATCTGAATTATATCTCAATAAAGATGCTTAAAAAATAGTACCTTTCTCTTAGAGTTATTAACAGGCTAACTAAGATAAATGCGAAGCTATGAACAAAATATTTAACATGCAACATTTAGTAAGTTATCATTGCTCTTTCTGGTCATAGACATTATTCTCTCCTACACTGTAACTAGCCCAGTAAGGACACCCACTATTTAACCGAGTATGAGAAAGCACCTGCTGGTGACACATTTTTGTGCTTGTGGTTGGTGATCACGACAGATTTGTGATATCAATTTGGTAGAGACATAAGTATAACAGACACTGTTTTTTTTAAAAAAA
>NW_007729167.1:53786-62953 GCF_000696425.1 Galeopterus variegatus
ATGGATGAGTCTGGAGAAAATTATGTTAAGTGAAATAAGCCAGACAAAGAAATAGAAATACAGCATGTTCTCAGTCATAACTGGTGGCTAGAAAGGAAAGGAAGGAAAAGAAGGAAAGAGGGAGGGAAGGAGGTAGGAAGGATGGAAGGAGAGAAAGAAAGAAAAGACCACAAGAATGCGTTGAAGTTTCAGAAGGAGAGAACAAACCTAAGGATACTAGAGATGGGGAGTGGGGGGTAGGCAGAAGGTTTGGGGAGTGATAGGTCCAGTAAAGGACAAAAAGAAAAATGACTTGTAATAATGAATGTGCTAATAATAAATAAATAAAAATAAAAAAGAAAGATAGTGTGAACGTTTCCATGAACTTTTTGCAGTATCCTCGTATCAACTTTCACTGTGTGCTTCAAACCAGTTGTTAGAGAAGTACAGCAAAATGATCCCAAACTCAAAATCTGAGAACCCGGTGAGAAAACCATATAGCAGTTTGTAAACTGCGTTGTCTTACAACTGTAAATCATTTCCTTTAAGTGTACAGTATAAGATACAATATTCTTAATTAAGCAATATATTTTTAAACTTAAAAGTGATATTCTCGTACTGAAGATTAAATAGGGAGACTAGAACACAGAGTATCTCCCACAAGAAGGGACTTTGTTTTCAAAGTGCTGCCCACTGGAATATGCAAAGATGTGTGAGTGAGAACAGGGTGCAAAGAAGACAACCCTACTGACTCCCAATTGCCATTGGAAAGCGGGGTCAATCAGGTCCACCTGGAGGCCCTATAGAAAGGCTTAGGGATCCACCCCGGGCTTCAATGAGAATCTGAAAGAGCCAAGAATGACAACAATTACACAGAAAGAAGCCATCCTCTAATGGAAAAAACACACTATTTTTCTTCATATGTTAACAGATTTGAAAGATGAGGAATGGGATAGCCATCAATCGGCTGGGAAATGACACACACGGCAGCTATGGAAGGAGCCCATTCAATACTTTCATCATCTGGCTAAAGACAGGGGGCATTTTTATCCTTTCTTTTTCTGCTTTAAGATGCCTTGGATTTGTCCTGTCTTGTGGTGAATGCTCCTAAACCCCACATTCTCAAGTCTAGTTGAAGTCTCGTTTGTAATGACCATCTATAGACAAAATACTGGTCATGCTGGAAGTTACGAATTTGGAAGATTAATGGTGAAGGCACACAACCGTCTGTTCCAGTGACCACAATATCAGATTCCAGCGTTTATTATCCAGAGGAGCCTTTTTTTTTCCTGTTCTTTTTCACATTTTTATCTTTCCTGTAATTGTACACTTACAGCTTTAGGTGTTAACTCCCATCAGCTTCAAAGAGAGCCAGAAAACTCAAGCTGCTTCCAGCCAACTAGATTCACAGGACTGACTCCAGGCCACGGCTCAGCCACCAGGGGTGAGCCCTGGCTTACAGAGACCCAGGGCAGCAGTGAGCTTGCTTCCCTGCTGGGTTAACAAGAAGCATCTTCCCAAACTCCACAGAAAAACTCAAAATCACTGAACTCCAAAGGGCACGGCACACCTCTCTACCACACAGATGGCTTCCATTTCTGGTTTAAGCCTTTGTGGAAGAAATCCAACAAATAGATATCTTCATTTTGTGCATGATGTGAAGAGTTCTAGTCCATTAATTATGGAAGATCTATTTTTCTTGGACAGTGTGGAAGAAATCAGCCACATTGTCTTCATGCTTAACAAGAGAGCCAAATCACCACCACCCGATCCCTGGCAACTCCTTGCTGTATCCATTTGCAAACCAAAAGCCTTTTGCAAATGAAAGTAGAAATGAGATCAACTCATATCAAATTCCCCTAAGAAACAGAATGCTAATACTTAAAAAATATTTTTACAGGATTTAACATTTGCATACAAGTAGTATTTATGGACTTGGTTATAAATGATCTTTTAGCATACAATACGTACTCTTATACACACCCCAAATCCTTATGAGATACAGGGTCTGAACTCCCTCTTTCCAAAGAGGGAAAGAAATTTAAGACAGACTGAAAACATTTTCTAGAGATGCAGTCAATGTCCAAAAACCTGCTTGCCAAACCTTTAACATCATCAAGACCTTGAAGTGTTGTGCCCACGCATATCCACTCTACGATCTATGCTGTTTTTTGCTCATCTATGTCTGAATGATTAATTTGTGGCCAAGAATATAAGGATCTTCTAAGATTTTTTAATATGGAAATATTTTAAGAAAAGTTAAAGATAAGCCATTGAGATTTCAGCTTGTGTTGTCCTGAGGGATGCATGTAGATTCGCAGCTTGACCAGATGCTCCTCACTGTAGGGTCCCTGCAAGGTGGAGGAACCACCTGAAGCATCTCAGGGATGTGCAAGGTCTAAGTCAGCAGAAAGTGGGAAATGGACTAGCAAATTCATTAGTCTGATAAGGCCAGCAATGCCCTTTCATGGATGAATGCCCAGTTTATAAGCAAGTTGCCATCATAAGAATGACAGAAGTGAAGTCACTGCTGCCCCATAATGTGTTACTAACACTCCAGAAAATTCTGTGATCCTTGAAAGGGAAAACATTACTGACCAAATAAAACCAAAACTGGACTTTTAGGATTACATTTCATAAATTTTACTGATATAACTATCACATGTAATCATTTTTATAAATCCAAAACATTCCTTTAGTCATATTCTTTCTCTTCTTTTTCTTTTTCTTTTTACAAACACCTTCATTTAAACATCCAATCAAAGAATAAAGAATCACCATGGCCAATCTATTGAATATATTTAATACCCTTATTCCATTCAACATGAAGGCATTTCTCCAGTTTCCATAACAGACCAGTAAGTTAGAATTAAATCATTCCCTAAGAAGTTAATGTATTCAGACCGGGCCACAAGTTCTTATGTGCAATTTCAAACCAATCTGCTCCTCCACGATTATTCTAGAACAACAACAGCAACAAAAGGGCAGGTGTGTACACACAACCTGTTTCAGAAAGTATCACTTGGCAATTTTCCTCCTGCTTAATCTGTGCTGCAGTACCAGAACAAGCTACAAGATTTCGAGGGAAATCCCTGGTCGTGCCTCCCCTTGTCAGATATCACTGTGCATGCCTCACTTACTACCGGAGCACGAGCTGTACTCACCAAACCTTGGCAGGTGGAAAGGGCCACCGAGGAATTTCTGTGGTATCGTAAGGAGCCTTGGTAAAAACAGAAGTCCTCTGGAGAGAAAGTCTGCACGGACTTAGTACCACCCTTTCCCAAAGTCTGCACGATAAATCCAGGAGCCACCAGGTTGCTGGAAGCTTTCAAATCCATCTGGAAGTTGTGCCTGAAGCCCTTCAGCCAAAGGTGAAGAGAATCAACTGCTAGCTGGGCCACCGCCCTTCGCCGCCGCTGATGGTGCATGATCTCATGGGACACATAATCTCCCCTGTGGTCAACCTCGTAGGCTGAGACCAGGTCATATTCTGAAATCAAAGAGCGGGAAGTGTCTGAGTAACTTCAGGGTTCTGAGAAGAATCAGGAAATCTTACAATGTAAGACTATCTTACCAGATGACATTGGTACCCAGTAAAACAGGATGGAAGAAAATGCAACCTGCCCATTTCTCAAATTCAAGATGTCAAATAGCTGACATCACAGGTGAAAGAGAAAATCTCAAGAGGGCCCTTTGGTTAAGTCATTTTTGCCCCATTAATGTATTAACAATCCAGTAAATTCTATGACAGTGAAAGAGGAAAACAGATTACTGACCGAAAAAAACCCAAACTAGACTTTTAGGAATGTATGTCATAAATCTTACTGGTAGAGTAACTATCACATATAATCATTTTTATAACTCCAAAACACTCCTTTAATCCTATTCTTTCCATTTTCTTTTTACAAACACCTTCATTCAACTAAGAAATTTCACTTTAAAAATACCCACAATTTTTCAGAAAACCTTTAAAAAGAAAAATATGATAGGTACCATTTGCTGTTTAATTTTTGAACATTTAATTATTAAATCATTGAATGTATAGGAGAATAAGCAGAAGATACATGTATTCCAGGCTCTCCACATGTGAACATTTAGAAATGCTCACGTGTGTATTAGTCCTGGCTCAAAATCCCTGTTAACCCTCCAAGTGGCCTTGGTTCTTGGGACTTAGATTTCACACTCCATAGCCTTTTAAAAATGGGTACCACATTCTTCTTCCCACTATAATATACAGTATGTGGGTCTAAAATGAATTAAAATATATTATTTATTTTTGAAAAGTGAAAGTAACCCCCAAGGAGCTATCAGACTTCAGGGCACCATGGAGGTTTGCAAGTCTTCAGTCTTCTGGGATTGTATCCAGCACCCACCGGAGCATTGCCCATCTGTACAAAGCACAGTAAGAAAATCTGAAGCTCCCCCAGATCCCAGGCAATGGCCCTTGGTTGCCTTTCTGTAATTATTACAGTTGTCTTCTCTAAAGGGGTTTCTCCTCTTCTAGAAAATTAATTTTTTTTTTCATGGTCATAACCAGGATTTGTTCTCTCCTTACAACCAATAACTATATCATCTCTGCTATCCAGAGTTCAGACAAAAGCCTGTTTCTGAGCAGGCTCCTGAAGGAAGGAGTGGGCTTCACGCTAGGGGTCAGATCCTGCTACATGGCACTTTCTCAAATCAGACCTGGAGTTTAGACCACGGGAAGGTGGCTTTGTTAAGGCTGGGTTTACAAAAAAATTCAGATAATGATTTGTTAGCTTGGTTTATACATTTAAAATATATAAACATATAGCATGTGTACCTCCAAATCTATCGAGTGCTGGGCCTGCATGTGTCAGGAGAGGGCCTGCTTCCTACCCTGTATTTTTTCTAGTCACCAGAAAATAACAGTTTAGCATGACACCAAACTTACTCTGAGATATCCTTTGGGCTACTTGTAGGACAAAAGTGAAAATTACACAACTGTTTGACTTAGTTTGCCTTTCCCCAACCACGTCCCTTGTGGTGAGACTTCAGCCACTCCCCTCCCTGGCTTTCTGGACTAAGCGAAAAGGCCAGTCTGACCTGGTCACATTAATGCCTCTCATTCCCTTGCAGCCTCAGGGGGGTGCTCTCCATCTTGCCATGAGCCTCTCCCCACTCAGCAGAGGCAGCGAGTTGAAAGCAGGTTGAACTATTTCAAACAGTGGTTAATAAGCAAATTTTATTGCACCTAAAAATTTGATTACTGTTTAAAAAAATCAAAGTATTCCCAGATGGTATAAGCCATAGTCTTATGACCTTTATTTTGGAGGGCAGATAATGTGTATCCTTTACTTCAGGAGGACATAATATTTAGCTTGCAAAATAATTACTGATAAGCCTCTTTTAAATAAACACACACAGTGTTGTGCTGATAAATGTCTGACAGACAGCTATCTGGAGAGAAATGACTTGGTTTATAGCTTTTGCCAATTTCCCTTGTGTAAATACTTCCATGGTGGTTGATTTCAATGACCTGAGTGACATCACTGCACGTGGAGTTTGGAAGAGACTGCAGTCTCTTCTGTAGTGTTTCTACTGTACAGGTACTATCAATGCAAATAATCTCAAGAGCATAAGAGTAGTGAAATAGAATCAAATAATTATAAAGTGATGAGTTTTGAGTATTTTCATTTTGTTTTTAATATGATTCATTTCACTGTAAGTTTATATAGCTTAATTTTTCATAAGCAGCTCACAGAATTCCAGAAGAGGGAACACTGAGCTCTCAAGAACTGGTGTGCGCTGGCCCTGGTCCACAGCTGCACACCACGGGAAAGGCACGCATCCTGCCCATCCTAAACCCTTCCTGAGAATGAGGGGAACATGTGTGATGGAAAAAGACCTACCTTCCCATTTTTTCCAGTGGTTCTCACCTGGGGTGAGTTCCCCTCTCCCTACTCACAGGGATACCTGGCAATGTCTGGAGACGTTTTTGGTTGTTGCAAAGAGGCAGGGGGGGACTATGCTCCTGGAATCTAGTGGGTAGAATCCAGAGCAGCCACAACATTCTGCGGAGCACAGGACACACCCCTGCAGCAAAATGTCAATACTGCCAAGGTTGAGAAATCCCAATGTAGTCAAAAGAGTGGTCCTTAGTATCAAGTAGGCACCCTCAGTTATGGGTAGCTGACTGTGAAAAAGGTCATAGTTGAAGAATTCAATGAAGGGACAAAAGAAGCATCATCTCGGCACACACTTACCATTTGGAGAGAAGTCACAGTATAAATGCAAGAAGCTGAAAACTTAAAACTAATTTTAAGCTTGTGTTTTAAGATTATAATCTCCAAAACTATTGGTTCCTGATTTAAAATATATCTATATCTATATGTAAGTGAGACTTCTGTTCTTTGAGACTCCTTTAAATAAGGCCTTGGTCCTATATAGATTTTTTAATGGGAAAAAGTTCACAGATGGCTGCTCTACTCAGTACCCTGAACATCTTGATTTCAAGAAGGATTGGACCACAGCATCAAGTGGAGGAAGCCTGGGGCTTAGGCATGATGGGATGAGGTGGGGCCCCCATGAGTGTGCTGCAGCAGCTCACGGCAGCTTCAGGCTGCTGATTTTGCACATTGTGTTCAGTGACATCACCCTGATAGCTTGAAATCAGCCATAGTGGGAGTATTTATTTCCACCACCAGAATCAGCAAATGTTACAAACTAGAACACCCCCCCCACCACCACCACACACACAAGGTCCTGTTATTGAACATTTACAAGCACACCACTGGAACAACCCAAGAGTCCGCCCTGTCTCATGCTGTGTAAATGTTTGAATGTCAATCATTCAACACTTCCAACACACACACAAAAACATGTCTATTATGTCCAGTGAAACAAACTTCTAAAGAACTTCCAAACCTTGCCCTGGGAGCTTAATTTACTTTGGGATTTAAAAAGTTAACACATCTGTGAGACATCTTTGGTCTTAACGGGAGCCACTATTTTTATTACAAACGTAAATTTGTAGAAAAAAGCATTCCAGTCTCTTACTGAGAAATAAGGAAAAGCAATCCTAAATCAGCAAAAATGAAACTTTCACATCAGACTTCATGTCTGAAATAGAATTGAATTAATTTAGTTATCTATTATTGCCTCAGAGAATATATGGGGTTCTCTTGCCCACTGCGTAATTACTTCATACACCCAGCAACATATGTAGTAATCGTTTGAATTATGTGTTACTTTAAACAAAACTCATGGCCAAAAACAGATACTTCAAAACCAACTTGTATAAGGGATACCTAGACATGCAACAGTGAGTTGACTCCAGCATCACACAAAGTGGATTCCAGCTCTGCTATTCCAGATGGAAACAGTAACACCACTAGCAAAGACAGTCTTTCCCCTGCAGTGTGAAAGCTTTCCACTGATGCCCACTAAAGCACATGGAGGGTGTTCACTGATGATGGCTCACACATGCCCCTTCAGGTTCTGACCAACCCAGGTAAGTGGTTGCTATGGAAACGCTGTGCTTGTGATACCAGTGGAGGCGCAGGTGATTACAGCAGCAGTCAGCAGCCTGCTCACGGGGGACAGATAGGTAAAGGGAGACCCGCGCTCAGGCGAGAAGCTCTGGCTTTTCTTTCTGAATGGTTCTCTGTCTCTAGTGTTCCTATCTTAAATAAAACTTCACAAATAGTCTCCTGAATCACTGTGGAATTTTCATAATTTTAGAAAACTAGATTTCTTTTTTTACAAAATTCTTTAAAAATAAAAGGTAAAGGTAGACAATTAATTTCTAATATGGATTATTATATTGTACAATACTTTGTAAAAGAAACATTAAAGGAGACAAAGACAACCTCAAGAAAGTGAGCTTTAAATAGACAGATAATTAATACACAGAGAAAATTACTTTAAAAACATTTTATATCATTTGCACCTAGCACCCTCTAGTGGTCCTCAAAACGATCCTATGGTCCAGCATCAATCTGAAACATCACTTTATAAAACTTCACATATTCATTCAGTAGGGGAGAATTTCAACAGTTAATGCATATAATAAATTCTTGTCCTTATGTTATTTCATCAAGATAAGGAAACTATATTGAGGAATTCTAAATTATTGACTCTTTACTTGTCAAAATTTTCCAAAAATACATTGAGATAATCAAAACCTATTTCTTCCTCTAAAGTTCAATGCTGTTACCATTTGAGATGGCAGTTTATTGTTCGAAATGATGCAAAGTACTAATACTTAGTAATTGCCTCCGGGTTGGGTTCAGATAAAAACCACCTGCTAACGAGTGTTACACACCTGCTTTCTCATTTACCTGAAGCAACGTGAACACACACAGATCTATGCTGATGAGACGTCAAATCTGCAAATGCCACTTGTACTTAGCACAAGTAAAACCATACGCTGCAGAATGACCAGACCTGCTTTTATGCCAAGTCATGGCCCAGGACATGAACGTTGCTTATGATGTCACAACATGCTAATCAGACACTTCATGGACAATTATATTCCGATTTTGCCCCAGTGCTTGAAGAGCATTAATTTTGATACTAAGATGATAAACACTGAGGAAAAATTACCGTCTTTTTTCCAATTTAAAGAGGAGTAGGAGAAGGGATGCGGAACGGGGTAGGACGCCCCTTACAATGGCTTAGATGTCTCCGTCAACACAACCTCCAGATTCTTCCTAAGCTCCTTAAATTTTGGAAAAATGAAAGTATTTCCTCGCCTTTTCCTATGGTGATAACTGTTTCACCAGGGCACACGACAGCACTATTGGTGGAAGTCCACTCACGGCGCTCCCTTACAGGGCACGGAAAAAAACAGAGACATCTCGAGAGTACAGTTGCACCGAGTCGTGAACATTCGCAGCACCTAAGGGGGGTTACGAGCTGCTAAACTGCAAGGATTGGAAGCCCCCACCTCGCGGACTTACCGCCCTTTTCCACCCAGCCCGGCTGCTCCGCGAGAGGGGGAGGATGAGGGACGCTCGGCCTCCCAGGCGCTGTCGCTGCGGGTCCCACGGCGCACGCAGGTGCCTGCTGGAAAACAGCGGCGACACCTCGGTGAGACTGCAGGGACTGCGGGAGGGGAGCTTCAGGAGGGACCCGTCTCCCGCCTTCAGGGATGCCCGGTGACTGCTGGTGGCGGGAGCACACGGGACTCACCTGCACACCCACCTGCGCCAGCAGCAGCAGCG
>NW_007729167.1:64469-65206 GCF_000696425.1 Galeopterus variegatus
GCCGCCCCCCCCCCGCGGGTCCGAGCTGCGCAGCCACAGGCGCTGGACCCCTGCAGCCCGCGGAGTGCTGCGGGTCTGCGCCCGCTGTCCCCGAGCCCTGCCCACGTCTTCCCACCCGGTGGAGGAGATCGAGTGCGTTAAAAGGGGCGCCCAGACCTTCAGCGGGGACGCGCCGATGGGCGTATGGACGAATTTGGGTCCCTCTAGGGCTTGTGAAGGGACGGAGCTGAAGCGGTCGAGGAAGCTCCGTCTCCCGCGCCGTCTGCCCTGAGCTCACGGCCATCCTCGACCGGACGGGCAGTGTGTGCTGGTGCCCAGCTGCTGTGCGCCTGGGTACAGCCCATGGGGAGGCCTCGGGCTGCGGCCGGCTGCTTTGTGGGCCGCGCGAGGGGGTGAGGCAGCGACAGGTGCGCGGCCACCCGCCTGGCCCGTGTTAGGCATCCCTGAGTGGCGCGCGTGCGTCTGAGTGTGCGCGAGTGCGTGCTTGCGCGTCAGTATGAGAGCAGGTCTGTGTGCCTGCGTGTTTGCACGCGTGTGAGTGTTTGCACGCGTGAGTGCGTGCATTGGCTGATCTCCCACCTCCCAGACCACTTACTTTCTGTGGATCCTGGGCCTGGGCTCCTGCTTCTATGGGTCTAGCGTCCCTCATATCCCGTTTAGCCTGATTTTGCCTGTTTGCACACTTCTGTAGAGAGGATGGATGGGGACGTGGTGGCAGTGGTTTCTGGCCTCCTTTG
>NW_007729167.1:66399-67998 GCF_000696425.1 Galeopterus variegatus
GGTCACCGAAAAGTCTTGCAGACAGAGGCAGAATTTCCCTGTTCCTTGAGAACAGGGCATTGCATGCTTGATAAGTGGGGATCTCTAATGCCCTCTAAGTTTGACTGTGTAACACGACAGGAAATCAGATTGTCCAAGTCTAACTATCACATGGAGACATTCGGGAGCTCTCTTTTTATAAATTTAAACAGATGAAATGAATGAAGGATGGTGGATATAAAAGGATTCACTCAGGATTTTTTAAAAAGAATAAAACCATAACAGTTCTTAATGAGTTTTCTTTTTTTCATTGTGAGGAAACAAACAACATTCTTTATAAGGAAGGGCATTTTCCAGTTCCTTCACCCATACACGGAATTCACTGCTCATCCTAGAACATGAACATGTCCTGATAACACAGTAGGACTGCAAACCAGCCTAAGGGGGCCAGGTTGGGAGCTGAGATGAGCAAAACTAGTACGCTGGGCACAAGGAAAGCCATAGAACACGGCACTGTAACTCACAGCTGCTGCGCAGTCTCAGGGAGGGAGCAACAGGGAGGGGAGAGGACTGGGGAAAAGAGGAGCACCCAGGTCCTCTCTAAAAAGGATGGTTGGCACTGAGTGGCCAGTTCATGAGGTATTGCTGTACAGTAATGGGGCCCAGCTCTGCCTAAGTTTTAAAGAGAAAATGGAAATCCAAATTTGTATGTGAAGTTCTCTCAATTTAAAAATGTCCCACCAAAATAACCGTGGGGACAAATATTGCAAGGACCAAAAACAAACAGCCAGCTTGCTAGTTCTTCAACTTGCAGCCTTTTAAGAATTTCATACTCTTAACTTTGAGATCCAAGTTTAGGAAAGTACTTTTGTTATCATTTTATTTAGAGCCAGGGTCAGAAACTACAGCCTGAGATCAAATCTGGCTTGCTGCCTGTATTTGTAAGTAAAGTTTTATTGGAACCCAACCCATTTGTTTGCAGATTGTCTATGGAGTGCTTTCACAGTGGCAGAATTGAGTGGCTGTGACAGACTGTTGCCTGCAAAACATAAGCTATTTACCATGTTGCCCTTAATAGAAAATTTTTGCTGATACATTGTCTAGACCAATCACAGTTAACACTTGTTTCCCTTCTGACAAAAGGTTCTCACTATTTAGGAAGTCATTTTGAATATCAAGTAGATGTTTGATGGAGAATAAAAGTTAAATTAATAATTAAGAGCCCAGCAGCTACTGAGGTGAGAAAAGAACATACCCTTCCAGCACCAGGGCCCAGTCTAAGGCCCAGAGGGAAGCACACACAGCCCAGCAGCTGCCAAGGTGAGAAAGACCCACATGACACTGGGGTCTAGTCTAAGGCCCTAGGGGGAAGTGAATTGCACACAGCCCAGCATGCAGTGAGGTGAGCTGAGACCTGCACAGCACCAGGGGCACAGTCTGCAGCCACATACAGTTGGAAGAGGAGCCAAGGGGATGTAATATAGACACCTCCAAACCTTCTGTCACCACAAGAACAGTTCACCACCACATTAGCTGCCAGGGCCACTACACAGGCAACCTGCCACTCACTTGACTACATTGATATAAGAAGAGTCACCAGTAGAGCCTGAAAATAGAGGA
>NW_007729167.1:68575-79715 GCF_000696425.1 Galeopterus variegatus
CCAACCCCAGAGTAACAGAAGAAGCAAGTCCTCTACCAGATGACCAAACATCAACAAAAAATACTAGAACTACAAACAAACAAGAAGGTATGACACTATCAAAGGAATACGATAATGCTCAAATTCCAGACCCCATAGAACAGTGAATCCTTGAAATGTCTGAAAAAGAATTCCAAGCAATGATCTTAAGAAAGCTTGAAGAAAGAAAATAAAACTCAATTAGAGAACACAAGAAACAAGAAAAAATATCCAGAATATGAAGGAGGAAATTTACAAAGAGATTAATACCTTAAAAAAGAATGTAGCAGAATTCCTAGAAATGAAAGATTCACTTATTGAAATAAAAAACACAATGGAGAGCTTAAGCAACAGGCAGAAGAAAGAATTTCAGAGTAAGAGAGATAGCAGACAACCTCAAGCACTCTAACATCCAAAATGTGGGTATTCCAGAAGGGGAGGAGAAAGGAAAAGGTATCAAAAACCTATTCAAGGAAATAATAACAGAAAACTTCCCAGGGTAGGGAGAGATACAGACCTTCACATCCAGGAAGCTCAAAAGTGCCCAAACAGATTCAATCCAAAAAGATCCTCTCCAAGACATATTATAGTCAAATTTTCAAACCTCAAAGACAAAGAGAGAACTCTAAAAGCAGCAAGAGAAAAGCATCAAGTCACCTATAAGGGAACCCTTATGAGACTAACAGCAGACTTCTCAACTGAAACCATACAGGCAAGAAGAAAGTGGAATGATATATTCAAAACAATAAAAGAAAAAAAATGCTGGCCAAGAATTCTTTACCCAGCAAGGATATTCTTCAGAAATGAGGGAGAAATAGTATATTTCCCAGACAAACAAAAACTGTGGGAGTTCACCACCACATGACCAGCCCTGCAAGAAATTCTCAAGGGAGTCCTTCACTGGAATCTGAATAATGAATGTCACTATCATGGAGCAAAACCTGCTGTTAAATCAAAAATGCCAGTGAGAAAGAGCAAGAAGCTAAATTGTGCCACCTCAAATATCCAACTAACGTGGAAGAAGAGAAATAAAAGGGGAACTAAGCATCAAAAGATATTTAAAACATCTAAACAAAAAGCAATTAAATGACAGCAATTAAATGATATCTGTCAATAACCACACTAAATGTGAATGCATTAAGCTCCCCATTCAAAAGGCACAGATTGACTTATTGGATTAAAAAGCTTGCCCCAAGTTTATGCTGTCTTCAAAAGACCTATTTCACATATACAGATACACACAGAGTAAAAGTGAAGGTATGGAAAAAGATATACCATGCAAATGGAAACCAAAAACGAGAAGGAGTAGTTATTCTTATACCTGATAAAATAGACTTTAAGTCAAAAAACATAAAAAGAGACAAGGCCACTATATAATGATAAATGGATCAATCCAGCTAGAAGACATAATAATCATGAATATATATGCACCCAATACTGGAGTACCCAGATAAATAAAGCAAACACTCTTAGACCTAAAGAAAGAAATAGGCCCTAATACATTAATAGTGAGTGATCTGAACAGCCCTCTTTCAGTGTTGGACAGATTGTCCAGGCAACAAATCAACAAAGAGTCACATAATTTAAATTACACATTAGACAAAGTGGACCTGGCAGATATATACAGAATATTTCACCCAACAACTAAAGAATATACTTTTTTCCCATTAGCTTATGGAACATTCTCCATGATAGACCATATATTAGGTCACAAACCTAGAGAGTTAAAAAAAAATTGAAATCATTTCAAGTATCTTTTCAGAACACAAAGGACTACAATTTTAGTCCTTTAATTAATAATACACAAAACTCTGAAACTATACAAATAACATGGAAACTAAATAATAGGCTCCAGAATGACCTATGGGTCAAGAAGAAATTAAACAGGAAATCAAAAAAAAACAATGACTGGTGTTTTTTTGTTTTCACCTTATAAAACCCACTGTTCTGCTATTGCCCAGTGGGGGCTCCTATTCTGTTTTGTAGAATGGAGGCTGCCCTAATTAATGAATCAGGAATAAAAGCCAATCAGATCTGTAATTAAATTTGTTGTAGCTTTATCCTTTGACGCTGTTTACTAAAATTGCATGTATTTATGTCTTAGTATGCATTCGGTTCCTTTCAACAAATATTTTGTGGTGGTTTTTTTTTTAAATTATTTTTATTTTGTCAATATACAATGTAGTTACATGTTTTCACTTATTGGAGGGAGCTAAAGGTGAATGAATCAATTCACACACATACACATACACACACACACACACACACACACTCTCACACACACACAAAAAACAAATAAACAACAACAACAACAACAACACCAAAAATTGGGGCGGGGGAGAGGAAAATATAACAACCACAATTTTTTTTTGAAGTTCTTACAACAAGAAAATGGGGGGGACACACCTGGGTGGGAGGGGGGAGAGGGAGGAGGGAGGGAGGTTTCGGTGATGGGACACAATAACCAACTACATTGTATATTGACAAAATAAAAATAAAAAAAAAAAGACACATCATACCAAAACCTGTGGGATACTGCAAAGGCAGTACTAAGAGGCAGATTTATTGTAATACATTCTTACATCAAAAGAATGGAAAGACTTCAAATAAATGACCTAACACTATGCCTCAAAGAACTTAAAAAATAAGAACAATCCAAACCTAAAGGTAGTAGATGGAAGGAAATAATTAAGATCATAGCAGAACTGAATGAAATAGAGACCCCAAAAACAATAGAAAATATCAACCAAACAAAAAGTTGTTTTTTTGAGAAGGTAGATAAAATAGACAAACCATTAGCTAGGTTAACAAAAAAAAAAAAAAAAAAAAAAAAAAAAAAGAAGAGAGGAGACCCAAATAGCAAAAATCAGAAATGAAAAGGGAGACATTACAACCAATACCACAGAAATACAAAGAATCATTAGAGACTAATAAACAAGTATATGACAAAAAAATATGAAAATCTTGAAGATATGGATAAGTTTCTAGACACATACAAACTACCAAGACTGAACCAAGAAGAGATAGAAAACCTGAACAGACCAATAACAAGCAAGGAGATTGAAGTGGTAATTAGCAATCTTCCAACAAAGAAAAGTCCAGGTCTGGATGGCTTTACAGCTGAATTCTATCAAACTTTTAAAGAAGAGTTACCACCAATTCTCCTCAAACTATTCCAAACAATTGAAACAGAAGCTACTCTCCCAGACTCATTCTATGAGGCCAACATAACTCTGATACCAAAACCAGATAAAGACACAACAAAAAAAGAAAATTACAAGCCAATATCCTTGATGAACCAAGATGGAAAAATCCTCAGCAAAATATTAGCAATCAGAATACAGCAACACATTTAAAAAATTATACACTATGATCAACTGGGATTCAACCCAGGGATACAAGGATAGTTCAACATACAAAAGTCAATTAGCATGATACATCACATCAACAAACTCAAGGACAAAGACCATACGATTATCTCAATAGATGCTGAAAAAGCATTTAACAAAATTTGATATCACTTCATGATAAAGACTCTCAACAAATTAGATATAGAAGGAAAATATCTCAACACAATAAAAGCCATTTATTACAAGCCCACCACCAGTATCATCCTGAATGGGGAAAAACTGAGGGCCTTTCCCATAAGAACAGGAACAAGACAAGGATGCCCACTCTCATCACTTTTATTTAACATAGTACTGGAGGTACTAGCCAGAGCAATCAGGCAAGAGGAAGAAATAAAGGGAATCCAGATAGGAAAAGACAAAGTCAAACTTTCTCTATTTGCAGATGACATGATACTATGTATAGAAAAACTCAAAGACTCTATTATAAAACTCCTAGATCTAGTTAATAACTTCAGTAACATTGCAGGATACAAAATAAATGCTCCCAAAATCAGTGGCATTTATATACTCAAATAAGGGAGAGATACAGACCTTCACATCAACAAAAAATACTAGACCAATACAAATATTGAACTAAAAGAAAGAGAAATAAAGAAGTAAGCCCATTTACGATTGTCACACACATACACAAAATACCTAGGGATCGATTTAACCAAGGAGGTGAAAGTCCTCTACAATGAGAACTAAAAACCACTTCTGAGAGAAATTGAAGAAGACACAAAAAGATGGAAATATATTCCATGCTCTTAGATTGGAAGAATTAACACTGTGAAAATGTCTGTACTACCCAAAGCAATCTACAGATTCCATGTAATCCCCATCAAAATACCAGTGACATTCTTCACAGAAATGGAAAAAAAAAAAAATCTTACCCTTCATATGGAACAACAAAAGACCCTAAATAGCCAAAGTAATCCTGAGCAAAAAAAAAAAAAAAGCCAGAGGCATAACACTACCTGACTTCAAATTATACTACAAAGGTATTGTAACCAAAGCAGCATGGTAGTGGTATTAAAATAGATATTTAGACCAGTGGCGAAGAATAGAGAACCCAGAAATCACCCCTGAGACTTACAGCCATATGATATTGCATAAAGGCAACAAAAATCTACGTTGGGGAAAAGACTGCCTCTTCAACAACTGATGCTGGGAAAACTGGACATCCATATGCAGAAGAATGAAACTACGTATACCCCTTTCACCATACATTAAAATCAACTCAAAATTGATTAAAGACTTAAGTATAAGATCTGAAACTGTAACATTATTAAGTGAAAATGCAGGTGAAAACACTTCAGCAACTAGCTCTGGGCATAGACTTTATGAACATGAGCCCAAAAGCACGAGCAATAAAAGAAAAAAATAAACAAATGGGACTATATCAAACTGAAAAGTTTCTTTATGGCAAAGGAAACAATCAACATAGTGAAATGACAACCTACAGAGTGGCAGAAAAATTTGTCTCACTATGCATCCGACAAGGGATTAATATCCATAATATACAAGGAACTCAAGAAATTATGCAGTAAAAAAAATAAATAAATAAATAACCCAATTAAAAAATGTGCAAAGGAGCTGAATAGACATTTTTCAAAGGAAGACGTACAAATGGCCAACAGGTACATGAGAAAATGCTCAACATAGTCATCAGGGAAATGAAAATTAAAACTACATGGAGAAACTACCTCACCCCAGTTAGACTGGCTATAATCAAAAAGACATTGAATAACAAATGCTGACAAGGGTGTGGAGAGAAGGGAACACTCCTGCACTGTTGGTGGGACTGTAAATTAGTACAACCACTATGAAAGACAGTATGCAGGTTTCTCAAACAACTACAGGTAGATCTTCCATACGATCCAGCAATCCCACTTCTGGGTATAGACTCAGAGGAATGGAAATCATCATGTTGAAGAGATACCTGCACTCCCATGTTTATCACAGCTCTGTTTATAGTAGCCAAGACATGGCACCAGCATAAATACCCATCGATGGATGATTGGATAAGGAAAATGTGGTATATATATATACCATGGAATACTACTCTGCCATGAAAAGAATGAAATACTCCCATTTGCAACAACATGGATGAGCCTAGAGAAACTTATGTTGAGTGAAATAAGCAAAGCAAAGAGGGATAAATATCACATTACTCACTCATATATGGGAGCTAAGAGAGAAAGAAAGAAGGAAAGAAAGACCACAGAAGTGTGTTGGACTTGCAGAGGGAGAGAACATACCTTGGGCTACAAAGTGGAGTGGTGGGGGGGGGAACGGGGAGGGAGAGGGAGGTTGGGGATAGTTGGGTGGGGGACACGGGGTACAAATGCAATTTGTGGTAATGGGTATGCTGCCAGTGTGAATCTGGCCCCCACGTCATGGGCACGAGAGGTGATAATCAGCTTTGTATCTCATGAATATTCATAACCAATAAAAATCATTAATAATTAAAATAAAGTACTCAGCAAAGGATGTGAGATAGCGCATTCTCCTAACTGCTGTATTTCCTTCATGCCCTTTCAAAATCAAAGAAGCCAGGGCCCTTTCTCTTGTGGGAACAGATGGCATTCTAAGTTATAAGGATCAAACTTTGCTACAGCCCTTTTCTGACCTGTGTAAACTTTAAACCAAAGCAGTACAAGTGGGCATTTTACCCTGTACATAAAACCACCATTCATGTATTTGACATAGAGGGGGAATCGGATTTGTTCGTGAATTAGGGAGGCTCTGCTAAGTCTGTCATTTTGCTCCTTTATCCACTTTGTGCAGAGCTGAAACTAGTCAGTCAGGTCTCATACAAGTTATGATTGTATTGAGCATGAACATTCTTTTTGGGGGGGAAAAATCACAAAGATGTTGTAAGAAACTTCTGTAGTTTATATTCTTTTCTGTAAGATTAAGGTTACTCTTTATTACCTTATCCAAATCATAAAAGCACAATTTCATTGAAACACAAAAACAATAATGTCAAATAACTGTCCAGCCTGGAGGTCTAAAGATGCACCTAGTCCATCCTTGCTTGTTACAGATGAGAAAGCCAAGCCCAGAGAGAGATGGCGGGTCACCTGTCCCTTGGCAGGGTCAGCCAGAGCCAGGCCTCCTGACACACTCCTTCCAGTCCTACCTTTGTCTCCTCCCAGAAAGTTGGTTATAGGTCTTAAAGTACGAAGAGTACTCCTGAAATGTAATAACATAGCATGGTAGGAAGACAGAAAAGGACATTTTGATGTAAGAAACTTTAAATTCCCAATCTGGGTGAAGTGCGTCTTGTGGATTATATGAAACATAGAATTCACTCTGCAGATGGACAAAGGATAACTTTAGAAATCAGACTATGCCGGAAGAACCTCTCTTCTGGAATGATCGGCTGGAATTAACACAGCTCCCTGGGTTTCCTCAAGGTCCTTCATCTGAGTCCTAACTGAGCTTGAGCAATTCAGCTCCTCAGTGCTAATAGGACTACAAGCCCTCCCTCTAAGGGCCAGACACGTCTTTCTCATGCTTGAGAAGTAGGAGGTTGCATCAGAGGTTTGCAGGCTGATTCTGTTCCTGCCTATGCTCTGAAATCTGGGTTCCTCCTCCACTTTGAGACTTTACCTTTCCTAAGAAAAAGAAGAAAGGAAAACTAGAACCAATAAAGACAAACAGCATTAGACTCCCGAATTCAAACACGGCATTTGCAAGGTCCTTTCCCTCTATTATCAAACACAGAGAATTTAGCTCAAATAATGATAATTTATATTATACAATTATTTTTATAATTTTATTTATTTTTATTATACATTTTGTATATAATATATTATAGGTTAAATATATATTTTTATTATTATTTGTACTCAACATCCCCTCCTGCAGCAAGGCATCTACTTCTCTCTCCTCCAGTGCTGAAGCTGAATGTAGGTGATCAATCACTCCGACGTCTCAGGAAATTAGACTCTGCACTTTTTGTCTCTAGTTATCTGTTCCATAAACTCACTGGCTTCTGCTAACTACGCTTTCTTCTAATGAGGACAAAGGTAACATAACGGTTGAAGATTAGTACATCCGTTAGCTGTTGCCACACAAGATATGTGCATCTACCTGTATTTTAAAGCAATCAAGTAATGTGTATATTGTTATTTGCTTTTCAATTCTAAGAGACTTTTTAGAAAAGAAGATGATGTCTCATAGCTGGGAAGCAGAAGCCCTTGCCCTTGTCTTGAGACATATTTTATGTAGTTTAGGTGGTGCCACCAAATACACGTTGCTTTAGTAAATTTTTAAGGAAAATTCAATAAAATTGTTTTTAGAATAGAGGATATCTTTTCTAATTTAAAACTGGATTTTGGCATGGTTAGAATTTTCTTTATCCTCTTTAAAAAAATTCTAATAATGATTTTTTAAAATCTAAGAATGACATGTACATCTGTATTCCTGGTTTTACTATTTTGTAAGTAATCATAATGCTGTGTTTCTCTAAGACATATTGACCTGCATAGTTTTTCCATACTTTGCACTTTAAAATTTAGAATACAGTGCACCTTTAGGATTGTCACTGCCTCTTGAAAGGGTAGCCACATTGGACAGACTGGTGGAAAAGCTAAATCTGGCATCAGCTTGCTTTAAACACCTTCTTTAATTGTTAAGACAACTGGAGACAGAGAGGTTGTCACGGGGAGGGCACGTTTGTGTGGTCCACAATGAAAAGGAAGAGAAAAGAGGACCAGGCAGGCACTAGCCTTCCTCTGCCTGCCCCTTACCTGTCCCTCAGCTCCTCCTTCAGCTTCCAGGGCAGGAGAGGGGCCTGTGTGGGCGCTGGGTGCAGGAGGTTTACCAATGGAGGGCCAGGGACGAAGGGCACTCTCTGCTTTCCAACAGATCCGTGAGTGCCCAGTGGGCTGGGAAATCTGCCTGGACACTGGTGCAGATCACAGTCCCGAAAGACACAAACAATCCCAAATGCCATACCCCAAACGTTGAAGTCCCCAAAAGATCAAAACCCCTAACGTCCAAAATCCGTAACGTCCAAAATCCCGAAAATTACAATCCTGAAAGATTAAAATCCCAATGTTGAAATCCAGAAAGCCAAATTCTGGGGAAGGGATTAGTTCATTTTTTTAAAATTTTAGTTTTTCCTTTTTCAGTTTTCTTTCCAAGATTTTTAAATGTCAACATTAGTTTTTACAATTCTCTGTGCTATGTATGTGTTTCATTTTAGCATCATTTCCAATACTGGAAGTACAATTGCATAAAGACTTTCACAGAGTTCTAATTCATTTTATGCTGGATTTTTTTCTTTTCTTTTCTTTTCTTTTTTTTTTTTTGGACAATTTTGACTCCACAAAAGTGAATCATCAAAATATTTACTTTGTGTGTAAGCATTGTGTGTACATAAAAAATGCTGACATTTTGTTAATAAATGAAGAGATGTCCTTTTGTACACCTGCATTTGTGAAAGATAAAATTTCTGGAGATCTTGGCTCTTTGGGCAACTGCACATGCAGTGGTGACCCATGTGCAGTTTTTGGTCACTCCTCTGAAAAGACTTAGGGTGTCCATCATGGTATTTCAGATGACTGCAGTTAAGAAGCTACCCCTGGTGCCAGAGTAGCCACCACTGCTGGGCAGAGCAGGTTCTGCTGGTCCCCAGAGGTCACAGCCCAATGCCTTGTGTCCCTGCACCACGGAGCCCAGCCATCGCTTCTCCTGGATACCTGGCCTTCCCTCAGAAGCATTCCTTCCTTCTGGTGACAGACCTGTTCCATGCTTAGCACATGTTAGCTCTGTGATGCACACACACCCCAGACTGATTATCCAAAGGAGCCTTCTCCTTCATTCCTATGCTCAGTTTCTGTCACTAGTTTGAGAACCACCTGAGAAGGTCTCCTTGAATTCAGCAGCTTTTGGCTTAATTTTTAGTTGGAATTTGACTGGCAAAGCTTTCATTATATTTCTTTTCCTGTTTGGAGAGAACGTTGATTGCACACTACCTTCCTTCCTCGTGACAGGTTTGGTTTGGGTTTTAGGTGTCTATATTGTATGTTTTCTATTGACATGTTTCATTGGACATCATCTATCTGTACTTCAAAGTTTTAAATATTTCCCTAAAGTAATATTCTCTTGTATTTTCTTCTAAACACTTTTGTTTCAATAAATTTCTGAATTTATTGATTTAAATTGTCATGTGCTTATTATTTATTTTCTTACAAGGTATAAAGTAGAGATCTAATCTTCACGTTTTTCAAAAGAGTAAAACCATTTTTCTCAGTTACTTGAATAATCCATTTCTTACCAACATTAATTTAAAAGTTCAACTTTGTTCAGTAATAAATGGTTCAGTATATTTTTTGACATTATATTCTAAATCCTTGATATTTTTATCCTATCCAGTGTCAGCAATACACTGTTTTGATTGCCATAGTTTTATTGAATTATCTGATTATGTTTTATTGAATTATCTGATTATGTAGGTACCTTTATAACACTGGCTGAGACGTGGTTGTGTTCTATTATTACACTCTTTCAATATTTTTCTGCCTATTCTTGGTTGTTTATTCTTCCAACATAATTTTATTTTATTTTATTTTATTTATTTTTTTATTTTTTTCCTTTTTGTCTTTTTTCATGACTGGTAACAGTATCGCAACCCTCGGTGTCGCCCCTGCACCGCGCTCAACCAGTGAGCGGACCAGTCTCTATATGGGATCTGAACCCTCGGCGGAAGCGCCGCCCTCTACCGAGTGCGGCACCGGGCCGGCCCCCAACATAATTTTAGATTCATTGATATCAAGTTTTAAAATCCCGTTGGGTTTTTAATTGGGATCACATACATTTATGGATTAATTTAGGGAAGATCAAAATCTTTAATATATTCAATATTGTGAGCCAAAAAAAAGAAGATATTTCTGTTACTCCCATCTTCTTTGCACACATCTCGATAAAAATATGTACTTTTCTTAATATACATATTTAAAATGTTTCACTATATTTATTCCTACAGTACTCACATTCTTGTTCAATTCAATTGGTTTATTGTTAACTATTTTCCAACCAGTGTGTTAAAGTGGTGAAGAGAAGCCAGTCCAGTGTCGTGTGACAGTGCGGGCACCAGAACCAGACTCCAGGGCTTGAATGCCGGTGTGGACACCTGGTAAGGAGATGACTCTGGGCAGGTCACGTAGCCTCTTGGAGCCTCAGTGTCCTCATCTGTAAAACTGGGATGATGATATAATGATTACGACAGCTCTTACCTCAGTGGACTGTAGTGAGGATTGAAGAAGTTAATATTTTAACCAACTTAAGACAGAACTTGGCACTTAATAGAGACAGTTTTCTTTTAAATAAAATGAATAACTTATAGAAATGGTAAAGATATTTTGTAATTGGCCAGTTTCCTTTATTCTAATGAGGTCTCCAAAACTTTCAATTCATTACCTTGATTTTTCTAGAAAGACGTGATTACATTATATCAAATAATTGATATGCCTCTTTTTTCTAAAATTTACACCTCATTTTTTTATTATTATTTTTATTTTGTCAATATAAAATGTAGTTGATTATTATGTCCCATCACAAAACCTCCCTCCCTCTTCCCTCTCCCCCCTCCCACCCAAGTGTGTCCCCTCCATTTGCTTGTTGTAAGAACTTCAAAAAAAAAAAAAAATTGTAGTTGTTATATCTTCCTCCCCACCCCCCCCCCTTTTTTTTTTTTTTTTTTTTTTTTGTTTGTTTTT
>NW_007729167.1:80585-86455 GCF_000696425.1 Galeopterus variegatus
TTTTTTTTTTTTTTTTTTTTTTTTTTTTTTTTTTGTGTGTGTGTTTTTGTGTGTGTTTGTGGGTGAATTAATTTGTTTATTTTTTTAGCTCCCACCAATAAGTGAGAACATGTGGTATTTCTTTTTCTCTGCCTGACTCGTTTCACTTAATATTATTCTTTCAAGGTCCATCCATGTTGTTGCAAATGGTAGTATTTCATTCGTTTTTATAGCTGAGTAGTATTCCATTGTGTAGATATACCACATTTTCCGTATCCACTCATCCGATGATGGACATTTGGGCTGATTCCAGCTCTTGGCTATTGTGAAGAGTGCTGCAATGAACATTGGGAAACAAGTATACCTTCGACTTGATGATTTCCATTCCTTTGGATATATTCCCAGCAGTGGGATAGCTGGGTCATATGGTAGATCTATCTACAACTGTTTGAGGAACTTATTTTTTTTTTTCCTACTCCAGCTCTGTGAATATAATTTACAGAGCTAGTGGAGTGCTGGTGATTTCATTTTTTTTTTCCTACTCCAGCTCTGTGAATATAATTTACAGAGCTAGTGGAGTGCTGGTGATCAGGAGCCCAGTTGTCTTATTCCAGACCGTAGCAGGAGTGGCTCTTGTGTTTTGTTCCTAAGAATGATATTAGCTCTTGGTTTCCAGCAGACATATTTTATGATGCTGAGAAAGGTTCTCTCCTAGTCTACTAAGAAATATTAGTGGGGAGGAACACTGAAAGCCTTGACAGCATTTCTCCAGATTACTTTTCTTCTCCAGCAAAGACAAATGCTCATAATGATTCCCCTTTTGGAGACTGGGGAAATGTGGAGCATGGGGGATTTTTTAAGATTTTAAGTGATCCTAATGCATCCTTCTGAGATGCGGGATGGGGGGAGGAGTGGTTGTGCCTCCTTTTCTAATTCTCAAAGCTGTTAATTCTTTTTCCTATTAATGTAATTACTTAAAAAAATTGAACAATACTATTTTTTAATGCATCCTGCTTTGTTTTGGGATGTTACTTTAAAATAAATAATTAATTCAAGTTTAGAATATTTTGTTGAAGATATTTATATGAATAATAAGAAAAGACATTAGCTAATTGTGTGTATGTGTATGTAACCATCCATGTAGGGTATAAGACTTAAAATTAACATTCAGTGTTATATGCTGCCGTGATATCTAGTAACATTAGGAGAACCCTGAAAGACCTAACTCCCCCTCTAATTCCCTCCCCACTCTGCTCCTTTAGATCAGTTTCCCCAAACAAACAACCCTCCTTATCATGGGGATGAGGCACAGTGTCTCCTTATTCCTGAGGAAGTCTCAGTCCCCATCAGCTGTGGAATTGTTCAAGCAAGCAGTCACACCCTCCCATGGGATCCATGGGCACCTCCCTCTCTTGTCACTACAAAGTCTGCCTCCCACAGCCCCTGTTGGTCACTCTGTCCCCAAGTGCAATTCCCCTGGGGCCACACCTGTTTTCTTCTTCCAGGCTGTGAGTATATGTGTCATGTGTTCAGCCATCCTCCAAATCCTAGGGCAGGAATCCCTCCCTCACCAGGGGGGCAAAGAAGAGGTGATCAGAACATGTGTGCACTCCTTCTTAGGTTTTGTTGTGAAGGTTTTGGCAAATTTGCAAAATTAACTAAAATTTTCCAAAAGATTTCTGTGCTCTGCAATATTTTAAACAAACGTCAATAATATGTTCCTTCAAAATTTGATAAAACACTTGTAAAATTATTTGGTTCTGATTTATTTCGTGGAGGTAAGTCTTCCACCCCCCAGTTTTAATCAACAAAGCTTTTATTCTTGTCTGCCTTTACTCAATTGTGATCTTAACTTTCCCTATTTAATGTTTCCTAAATTGAGATTGTGTTTTACAACCTAAATGTAAATTTAACATGGCAGTGTGTCTGCCTGCTCATGCCTACTTTCTGTCCTCCTTTCTCTCCATCCCCCATGCCAGTAAAACCCCTGCCATTTGATGTTGGACTCACATCAGTGATATCCCAGAGCAGAGCTTATCTGCCACCTGTCTGAGTCCTGATTCTGTTCCATTTGTTTTGGAAACCAATTAGCATGTTCTTTGTTGAGCATCCTTGGTTTTCTATAGTTACCATCTTCTGACATCAATTTGATCTTCCTTCTCTATTATTTTCTATATTATTTAACTTTCATTAAGGTTTATTTTCTGATTTTTTTTTTTCGCAGAGTGCTGATTCACCTTTTTACTTACTCCATTGTGTTTATACAGTTTGTTTCTTCTGAATATTTAGTTTTCATGACCAACAAGTATTTGCTACATGAGTAAACAAGCCTTTCTCTGTATTTCTTCACCTCCATTTTTATCTTATATTTCTTTATGACTTCATGCTCTTGTCTCAGTAGTTTATTTTTTTTTTTCCTTTTTGTCTTTTTTCGTGACCGGTAACGGGATCGCAACCCTCGGTGTCGCGCTCACACCGCGCTCAACCAGTGAGCGGACCAGTCTCTACATGGGATCCAAACCCTCGATGGGAGTGCCGCTGCGCTCCCAAGCACCGCACTCTACCGAGTGCGCCACCAGGCCGGCCCTATTTTTTCTTTTTTTTTTTTTTATGTCTCAGTAATTTAAACACGTGACACAGAACTCAACCTCCAGCCCCGCTCCTCTTTCCTTCACTACCACAAAGAATGGAAGCCAACATGAAGTGACATGTTCCCAAGGGAGAGGGCAGAAGACTTTGAACTGAAGTCAAGCTGTCATTAGGAAGGGATGTGAGGGACAGATTGTGCACATCTGACAATTTATTTCTGCTTCCTACATTTCCAAAAAGTAGACCTGGAATAACAATTTCAAACCACAGCATTTTTCTCTCAAGCATGTCACTGTTGTGACCTGGCATTTACTCTTGCAGAGGAGAGATCTTGAGGCACATTAGTTTTATTATTTTGTTGGTAACCCATTTTGCTCTTCAGACTTGATGCACATAGAACTTTTCTATGTCTTTGACCTTGCAGTTTTCAGAATGTGTCTGGCTCTGATTTTATCAATTTTGCATGAAACATCATGAACTCTTTGGATCTCTACACTCATTCTTTATTTCCCCAGCTCTAGAAAGATTGATATACTTATATGTTTATTACTGGGGAGATATAATATTAAATGAGTAGCATCTTACCATTAAAATAGATAAACTGAAAGTTTAGATAACTACCAAAACTATAAAATGACAAAGACAAGTATTGAAAAAAATTATATACCCATGCATGCATAATTAAATGAGATTAATAGAAATAGTATGTTTCATATTTTCCATATTAATTTTACTGAAAGTGAAATTTTACTAAAATTCTGTTTTACAGATGAAGGAATCTATACATACTGCTTCATTCATACATTTGAAAATCAGAGAAATAAGCTAAAATCCTGTTGAAAAGTTGAAAGTAAATACTGTTTGTAAAAATAAGCAGAATACATTACAAGAAAAAAGTAAAGAGATTTTGACTATTTAGGGAAAAAAGCAGTGTAGCAATAGAAAAAATAAAATCAAAAGGCATAGATGTGTAAAGATGATATAAAGACTTATTTAATCTGTTGTATGTAATAGGTTAAATTTGCCTATTATAAAACAAGAAGTAAAATGTAACCATATACTCTTAAAAATACACACCTACTGCAAAGGAAAACTGAAGCATTAAATTAAATTCTTAATTATTCAATTAATATTAAATTAATTTAAAATATTTGTCAGGTAAATATGATTAAATGGAGAACAGGATTTGGCCCTGGACATCTCTCTCAACCTCCAGGCATCTTCATATCTGTCTGTATAATGGACATGATAAAAATACTCACAGAACCTACCTCAGAGGGTTGTTATGGGGACAGAATAAGTTAATACTTGTAAAGAACTTAGAACAGTGCCTGAAATGTAAAAACTCTATGTAATTTTTATAAAACTTTAACTTACAGGAAATTTAATACCTTTAAGTAAAAAATAATGTTAATTACAAAATGAAACAAGTGGTAAAACTATTAGCAGCACGAGACGAGCACAGCCCAAACTCGACATGAACGTAGACATTTCCTTTGCTCTAGACATTGCCTCCAAGTCCAGTTGATTACACGGGAAACAGTTCCAGCGATCTTTCCAGAATAAAGATTGCATCTCTTGAACAGCATGGAGCATTCCTGCAGTCCAAAGACAAAGAACTGCACAGCAAATCCGTTGTGACAAATTTGATTCATTGTTCCCATATCGCATCTCATTTGTAAATACCTCAAACAAATGGAAAAACTGCCCATCAGATTCACAAAAATAATGGGAGAAGGAAAACCTGTCTTACTCTCTGCAAAAGCTCCTGGGAAAAGTGGGTAGTTTTCAGAGATAGAGAATGTCATCCGTGATGTTGCAAACACTATGGTTCGTGCTGTGCTCAGTGTTCGGGGAGAGATTCAAATGGAAAACCTTAATATGTACAACTACTTAGCATCATGACTCCACTACTGAGCAATTTTAGTTCAGCTGTTTCATTCTATCTTTAAGAGATGAGAAAACCCAAGTTCCCAAACTGTGAAATTACAAATTAATAACCAGATTATTTTTACAGACTAAGACCAGGGTACTTATAACACATTGCCAGTCTTTCTCTCATGAACAAAATTAATCGTTTGTCTGTAAAAATCTCTAGAATACAAAAGTTTCCATTAACTCCTGATAACTGAGCAATAATTTCTCATGAGAAATTTAATGCCCAATTTTCACATCTTAATAATTGAAATAAAAGCTTCTGAGACTCACTAGTTTTCTGTACCTGCTCTCTCAAAAGAACTGATGAATTTGACCAGGGTCTCTGAAACATCCTTAAGCCAAATCCGTTTTGATATGTGTAAGATATAATTTCCTTTAATGAAATTTGGAATTTTAAAACAAGATAAATACATAATAACTAAAATAAGGTTAACCAGTGGAAATGTAGCGTGTGCTTTTTCAAGTGCTATCTGACTCAAATGTTTGACACACCTCTCTTAGCAGGGGCAGACACTCTGATTGTCAATCACTAATTTAGACACTGAGATATCATTTTGTGTAATAATAAAAAAAAAAGGAGCACTGTGGACCAGACATTTCTAGGCAATGTCTTTCTCATTTTTTTCCTATCCCTGCCAAGGCATAAGGTTTGGTCACATATGCCTTTCTCAGAACAGATGATCATGCCCTATTCCCTTACCCTGATTTATTTTCTTTCTTTATTGTTTTCTGTTACCTGGAATCAAATCATATAAGTGCTTGGTGCCTTGTTCATCACTTGAGGTCACCTGGAATGTCTCGCTCACTGCTGGATATCAGAGAGTGCCCAGTACGTGGAAGCGTTTGATACCTGTTAGTTGCCTGGATGACAAAACAGGTCTACATTCAAGTTTCCTTTTACCATTCATGATATTCAGAAAAACCCACAGCTCATGTTCTCCTGTAGCAATAATAGAAGAACTGATATCTCCCAGCCTGTCCTCAAAAACTCCAAATTCTGCAGTAGTGATAGGTGGAAAGCACGGGCCCTTACCATGTACTTTAGCATGCAAATTTTTGGAAGAATGACATAATTTTTCTGCCCAGAGAGAGAGTGGTTGGCAGGGAAGGAGTTGTCTTCCTGCTGGAATGCTTATTAACTGTGGACATCTAATCCCCGTGCACTTTCTGTCATCCATACCCTATGCAGTTAGCACAGACAAGAGGAGAACTTGGACAGTTGTATTTTAGAACATGAAGCAGATTTAAGCTTTTCAGTTCAACATATGTCCACATATGTTAAATTATTTGGGTTTCACTTTTGTCGTGTTTCAGGGCAGAGACTGACTAGAAGGGAACAAGGGATGATTGGATTCCAGGAAAGG
>NW_007729167.1:87066-87418 GCF_000696425.1 Galeopterus variegatus
TGAAGAGCTCTGCCCTTTGAGAGTCTGCAGGATTTCGAAGGAGGGACAGATAGGCTCTTGCTTCCCTTAACTAGCAACTTCTCCTTCCATTGTCTGCTTCTGTTTCTGGGCACCATCTGTGGTTGCTGATATAAGGACCAATATGCTTGGGCCTCAGAGTCCTACAGTATGGTGCGTTTGCATATCCGTAATAAACCTGCCATCCCAGATTCACCCACAGATGCTGCATCAAACCAAAAAGGGCACAATACATGGGTACAGTCAGCAGTGACCCTGGCCAGTTCCGCAGGCACATTATATAGGTAAGCAGCACTGGATGGCTCCTGCCCCAGCACAAGCTTATCACAGATGG
>NW_007729167.1:88600-94102 GCF_000696425.1 Galeopterus variegatus
TCCCCTTAGAAAGGGTCTGGTTACAGCCCACTGACAGGGAGGAATCTGCTGTGTCACCCAGGCCAAAGCTCTGGCACTGCAACTGAATAAGGTCCCCAATGCTACGGGTCCACTTGTTAATAAAATCTCCCCTCTGAGCGGGAAGCCACATTCTAAGGCTCTGCAAAATGAAGCCATCATGTATAATTATAATTCATATCTAATCCAGTCACCACATACTTCCTGTGTATCAAGCCTTCCTCTGTGCAGAAATGACAACCAAATACATGATCAGGTGGGGGAGAGAGGGGTATGTTTTCTGACCCATAGATGGGTCACAGTCATACATTAGTTTGCTCTTACACAGCTCGCTCTTTTAGCCCTGAATGTCATTCAAAACCATATGGAGTGGACAGAATTGCAGCAGCCAGCCTGCCTCTGCTCCCCTATGCCCGCCTCCACCCCCTGTGCACTGAGGCTTTAGAGCTAGACAGCCTGGTTTGGGTTCTGGCTCTGGGACACCCTAGTGGCTATGGGCAAGTGGCTTCATATCTCTGTGCTTCAGAGTCCACATCTCTAAGTTGGTGGGCATGATAACAGCAAGGTTACAAGGAGGATTAACTGAGTTTCTGTGCACTGAGGCTTTAGAGCCAGACAGCCTGGTTTGGGTTCTGGCTCTGGGACACCCTAGTGGCTATGGGCAAGTGGCTTCATATCTCTGTGCTTCAGTGTCCACATCTCTAAGTTGGTGGGCATGATAACAGCAAGGTTACAAGGAGGATTAACTGAGTTAGGGTATATATTCACCCAGAGCAGTGAATATTTTTCCTGTGGCTGCTGCAACAAGTGACAACAAACTTGGTAGCATGAAACAACACCCATTCACGTCCTCACAGTTCTGGAGCCAGATGTCCAGAATCAGTTTCATGGGGCTGCGAGCAAGTGTCTGCAGGCTGTGCTCTAGGGGACGCATTCCTTGCTTATTCCAGCTTCTAGCGGCTGCCAGGGCTCCCTGGCTTGTGGCCACATCACTCCAACCTCTGCTTCTGTGGTCACGTTGCCTTTTCCTCTGCCGTGTGTACTCAAATCTCCCTCTGCCTCTTTTTATAATGATATCCGTGGTTGTATTTAGGGCCCACCCAGATAACCAGGGTAATCTCCTCATCGCAAGATCTTCAACTTAATCTCATCTGCAAAGACATTTTTTCCATAAAAGGTAATATTCACAGGTTCCAAAGATTAGGACTTGATATCTTTGAGGGGCCATTATTCAGCCTACTGCAAATAGAAAGTGCTGTGTGAGTTATCTATTCTTTTTATTACCTGTCTTTTAGGAGAACTGGCTGGAAAAAAAATGTACTCTTAACACCTTAAAAGCTTAGAGAGTGACTGAAACCACACTTCTGTCCAAGTGAGCTTTTATTGGGGCACAAATATTTTTCACTGATAACATAATTCGTCTCCTAGTACCTTCTTCAGTAGACGTCCAGCCTGCGTAGTTTGGGGCAAGGTCAGCTGCAGTAGCTGGCCCTGTAGGCCAGCGTGTCCTCCTGAGAAGACTGCATGTGACCCATGCTGGTGATGAGCCAGCAGCACACCTGTAAAGTCACCTATGCCCACGGCTGCCAGGGTCAGTAGTCTTCAGGGCTGGGATCCCTGAGGTCTGCGGCCCAGAAGTCTGTCAGTCCCCAAGGACCATCCTCCTCTGCATTGCCAGGAGACTGCCAAGCCATGTGAGGAAAGCTGGAGCTCTAGGGGAACATCATTCGGGTTTTCCCTTCTCCTCCCAACCTTGGGTCTTAACAGGAGCTACACAGATGGAGATCCTAAATTATTGCAGGCAAAGCCAACAAGTGGTCACAATAGGGCCTTATGCATGCTTACCTCGAAAGCCCGACTTGCACGTGCACGCATGCACACACACAAACACATGCACACACACACACTTATGCACCCATCATCATGGATCTTGCTGGAGGACCATGGGCCTTGATGACAGGGACAAAGCCTGCCCCACTAAAGAAGGGAGAGCATGCTTTTCCTACAGAAATTCGGACACTGGAAAAGGAAACCCTAAAGGGGTGCACCCCCAGTTGCTCTCTGTATTCCTTCAGCAGTCAAGTCGCCCTGCCCCCTGCAAGGGGAGAAAGTCAGAGGCAGGTGGGGATAATGTTCCTGTGATGCTGTGGGGAAATGGGCATGACCCTCAGTAATGAGCAGAGAGGGGAGGAATTTGAGAGGTTGGGGAAGGAAGTGACCAGCTAGGGGGGTTCAGCTGCGTCCCCAGGGCTGGGCTCTTGCCCTTGAGGGCACCTTGTGGTGATACTGGCTGTGAGCTGGTGGCACGGGGTGGCACTGCAGTGATTTGAAATCACTTATCAAGGATGGAAGTTGGGGGACAACATCTGTTGATCAACACCAGGCACCCTGGGCAGAGGTGGAAATTCTGAGTTGATTTGTTGAGAGCGTCCAGGCATTGGTTGGAAAGTGCCTGTGGGAGTCCATTGTGCAGTCTGGGTTGAGAGCCAGGAACCTGAAACATAGCACACATGCTCAGCACTGACATTCACTGTAGAATGTTGAATGCACGTTCTGGAGACAGTGGCCACAATAGCCCTGAGTTCAGACGTCTAAGTTAAGTTTGTAAGAGGAGAAAGGAGCTTTCTTAGAACTCTTGAGAGCTGGACTTCAACCATCCAAAAGCAACAGAGACCTCAGCACCGATCTTGGTAGAAGCCTGGAGCAGGAAGGCTCAGAGTTTGATGCAAAAGGAATTGCCGTTCTCTGGTAGGGGACAAAGTCTCTCCTGTGCTAGAGGAAGATCCTAGAGGGAAGAAGACAGGCAGGAGGTCTGCTAGCCAGAGGCAGGAGGGAATTAACTGCAGGGGCGGGGCTGGTTTCACCCTGCACTTGGGAATCAAAGCTGAGGGGTTGGAGAAATAGGACTGCCCAAGAAGAGTGGGGATTGCACAGTTCAGGGGGCTCCCTGAGGGTTTTTCAGGAGCTCTGGGGGAGGCTGCCTCATGAAATGCTTCCCAAGCCCCCGGGCAGATGCCATCCTGGGGGAAGAGGGAGAAAAAACCCATAAAAGAACGAGTTACCCTATATGAGCCAGTTGCTGTATTTCAAACTTAAATCACTAATGCACTTTTAATGTGGGTGTAGAATTGATCATTGTTTGGTTTTCATTTCCTTTTGTTGTTGGCTAGGGAGGATAAGGGCTTGTTTACAAGTGGAATTCAGATACAGAGAATAAAGGCAGGCTCATTCTTCTGGGCATCTTGGGAATTGCTGTTAGTTTTAAACCTGCTATGCAAAGGTTAGCTATGAGGGGAGGAGTGAAGTTGCAGCTCCTGCGCACCCATGAAGTAGTCATGTTCTGGAAGGTTCCCCAGAGGTCCTGTCACATGTGGCTGCATGGATGCACTCCTGCGCCGGGTGAGGATGGAGAGGCGCTTTTGTTTAACAGACTTGGGCTTCAACAAGAAAATGCTTTTTGGAGCTCCTACTCCCCATCGTTGTCTGTACTGTCTCTATGGACTTTTTTCCCCCCTTCTGGAATGTTCTTCTCTATCTTTGGTGTATTAAAAGATACATGGGGATGTGTTCGATTTGGCTTCTCACTGACTTTGTTTTCTTTTAAATTGTCTCTCCTATTTCTGACCTTTGTTGATACCCTGCAGCATATACTTGGAGAAAAAAATGTTCCCAAGAACACCCATTGGGACATTCCACAATTTTTCAGTGAATATTCCCATAATTTTCTGGGCAGTAAAGAGAGGTTGTGAAAACAGGATCTGTGGAGATGCCTTTCTTTGCAGGAGTCTAGCTCTTGGGCAGCTGGTCCTCCCCCACTCGACAATGTTTGGAGTCAGCATATACTTCCTTTAACTCTGCAGACGTCTGTGCTGTGGTTCATTGGCAAGGACTAAGTTCTTAATTTGTCTAGGACTTGGTATATCTCAATAGATCTTTTCTAGAATTTTATAACGTGCTTCTGCTGTCCCACAACTTGGGATGTGATCTAAATATAAAGCCCTTCTGTCCTTCATACTGTACCCTTTGTAAAGATGCCTTATCTCTCTCCAGCAAGTGCAATTCTGATAGCGTCATCTGCTTCCCTGGTTTTATAAGTGTCCTATATGGCAAACTCTGTAGTACAAATTCTACCTTCTAAGTTACCAGACATCTTTAAATATTTACTTTTTGTTCTAGAGTAAAAACAGTGGCACATTGTGCAGTGGATACATGTAATAAAAGGTGAAACATTTTTGAAATCTGAAGAGAAACCATAGTATCGTTTGGTGGATATATGTAATAAACTAGTTTCCAAAATTGAAATATCATAATCCAGCTTAGATTATTGCTGTGATGTAGCTTTTCTGTGAATTATTTTAATTATTTGGCATAAGACAATAAATTTCAGACTTCTGGGAAGTCTTTTTAAAAAAATTTTAAGACCATTTTAAAGAATTTAAATTCTTGAGTTTGGTGTTAATGCAAAGCATGGCTGAAGGATGACACCTACTTTCTCCCAACCAACACAGATTTTTGGGAAACAGTGATTAAGGGTTACTTTAACCCAAGTTGTTAAGCCCAAAAACAGTCTGCTAGGATAGATTGGCCATAACTATTAAATGTAAGTTTCACATTATTTACTCTTTTCTGAATTTAGCTATGATTCATATAGCTATGGGCTGTGCACAGTTAACCATTAATGCCGAAGCTTGGGCTGTAAACAGGAGAGTCCCGCTCCTCTGTACCGTCTTACTGGGGAGCTCTTTGCTCTTGGAGCTGAGGAAATTTCTGGAATGGTCTGGATCTCTCTCTCTCTCTCTTTTTTCTCTGATCATGTTTTCCTCTGTGTGTCCTTTGATTCTAATTCCCGCTCCAGGTAAGTAGAGATTTGGTCAGTAGCCTGCGCTGAAGTTTGGCTTCCTGGAGTCTGGGCAGGATATGGGTGAAAGAGGAACTTTTCTTTCCTGTTTTATTGGATTAAAAAGTAGGGTTTTATCTGGAAGGAAAAATTAACCATGAAGAGAAGCCTAAAAAGGCCTCCAGGGGAGTTCTGCATCAGGTAGTTTAGGTAGGGGTCCCAGGCCTGGAGGGCAGAGCATGGCAGGAAAGATTATTCTTTAGCCTCGAGAATTGATGGAATTTCCCTGGCTAGGGTTTCGACTTGCTTGGGACCCACCTTGCCTTTCTCCTGATTTCTCCTTTTTGGAATGGGAATGTCTATCCTGTGAATTTTGCAACATTGTATTCTGGAAGCACATGAGTTTTTTGTTTTCACAGGTTCACAGCTAGGAGGAATGTCTCCTCAGGATGAATAACACCTTGAATCTCACCTGTATCTGATTTAGGAGATACTTAGATGAGACTTTTCTGTTGCAACATTGTATTCTGGAAGCACATGAGTTGTTTGTTTTCACAGGTTCACAGCTAGGAGGAATGTCTCCTCCGGATGAATAACACCTTGAATCTCACCTGTATCTGATTTAGGAGATACTTAGATGAGACTTT
>NW_007729167.1:94648-97189 GCF_000696425.1 Galeopterus variegatus
GGATGAATAACACCTTGAATCTCACCTGTATCTGATTTAGGAGATACTTAGATGAGACTTTTGACTTATAGTTGATGCTGGGACAAGTTAAGGCTTTGGAATAAATGTATTTTTGCCTACAAAGAGGTGGAATTTTGGTGAGCCAGGGGTGGAATGCTGTGGACAGAATGTTTGTGTTTCCTCCAAATCCATATGTTGAAGCCCTAACCCCTAATTTGACTGTATTCAGAGAAAGGGGCTGTGAGGATGTGGTAATGATTAAATGAGGTCATATTGATGTCAGAGGTAGGGTCAGGGGCCCCAGTAGTTGGCCTCAACCCATTCCACCCTCTTACCAGGTTATTGATGCCGCCACAGGAAAGAATTCAAGGGCAGAATCACAGTAGACAGTGAGAACAAGTTTAATATAATACACAAGAAATGCAGGTTCCCCAGAGGGAGTATGGCATGCTCCAGAGACTGGGCAAGGGCCACACCAAGTTTAACACAAAAGCAAGTTCAATACAGACATCAAGTCTAACAAAAAAACAAGAGAAACCTACTTAACGTTCAGTATGGAGGGCAGGCTGGCTCAACAGAATGAGCAGCTGCTGCTGAAAGTAAGTTAGATACCGAGTAAAGTACACGCTCCTCAGCCAGCCAAGCGCAGGCTGCCTCCAGGAAAGTGAGCAACGACCCCGCCTTCAGCTGGGATTTGGCTTTTATAGATTCTCTATCTAATGAATATTCAGTTAAGGGAGTGGTTCCCAATTACATGCACCAGAATGTTCTGTGCTGTCTGTTGAGCCTGCCCAGCCACTGGATTGTATAAACCAGCTCCCTGTTGTCTCATTTTCCCCATGTTGGTGCTAAAAATAGGTCTTACTAGCAACAGTAGCTTTTCTCCAGGGAAGAGCTCAGAGGGGGCCTGGGACCTTAGGAAGTAGCTGGAAACCCAGAGGCATGTCCTGAAACCCAAGCTCAGGGAAAGAGAGTCCATCCTGTATCAATAAGGGTGGGGCCGTGAACTGATAGGGCTGGTGCCCTTATAAGGAGAGGAAGAGACTCCAGATCTCTCTGTCCCCACCACGATGTGAGGGCACAGTGAGAAGGCAGCCAACTGCAAGTCAGGAAGAGAGCCCTCAGCAGACGCTGAACCTTGCTGGACTTTGATCTCCGACTTCCAACTCCAGAACTGTGAGAAATAAACTTCTGTTGTTTAAGCCACCTAAGTCTATGGTATTTTGTTCTGGCAGCCTGTGGAGACTACTATGAGTTAGGGAAGGGACAGCCTGAGAACCCAAGCAAACTCAGAAACCCAGGGCTTGGATCTCAGCTAACATTCCAATCTCATCACCATGAATGTAAACCAGCTGCTCAGACGCATGCACTAGATGTGTTAAAAAGCCAATAAATATGCATAGGCACTTTTTGATGTAGAGAGACTGGACCTACCAGTATTAGTTGGCCTGGAAAATTTGCAACATCCTGGGTGTGTCAGAACCTTCAGAAAACACAATCCCTTCCTGCTCCATTTCTACCCACTCAAGAGTTAGAGTGAAAAATTGATGTCCTTCCCCTAATTGCAAACACAAAACTCCAGGAGAGTCTAAGCAATAGTTTGTTCCACCTGTACAGCATCTAGTTTGTTTTGAATATAATACAAAAGTCAAAAAACCTTGGGCTGAGAAGCATGGACACTTTCTCCTATCCTAGCAAACCGGTGGTTCTGGGCGAAGATTATTCAGAAATTGTGATTAATTAGCACAGCCTGAGTAGAGCTGGCATGTAAAAATGACAGTCACATTATACGATGTCTTTTAATGGACTGGTTGCAATGAATGCTCTTCTTGAGTGCAAGTGTGCATATATATTACCCCCTTCTTCCCCTGGAGTCATGTGAAGTTACATCACAATGTATTCATTCTGAGCTAAAGGAAAGCATCTGCCTAATAATAAGAACAGGAAAGTCCACGATGCCTGCACAATCTTTCCCCAGCATGTGCAGCACTGTGGAAGTAAAATGGTGACTGTGCCTTGTTAGTTTTCCCTGAGCAGGAGAAATGTGTAGGTTAACATGCCACGTGTACTTTATAGCTTTAAAAATATAACACAGTGATAGTTATAGATTGAATGGTATCTTCCCGAAACTCATACATTAAAGTCCTAGTCCCTGTACCTTAGATTCTGACCTTATTTGGAGGTAGGGTTTTTACAAAGGTAATCAAGCTAAAATTAGGTCATTAGGATGGGCCCTAACCAATATGACAGCTGTCCTTACGAAAAGAGGAAATTTGGACACAGACACACACATGGGGAGGACATTTGCAGATAAAGGCAGAGAGAGAGGTGGTGCTTCCACAACCCAAGGGACACCAAGGATTGTCAGAAAATCACAACTAGGAGAGAGGCATGGGTCAGACTCCCTCTCACATTCTCAGAAAGAACCAACCATGCCAACACCTCGATCTCAGACTTCCAGCCTCTAGAACTGTGAGACAATAAATTTCTGTTGTTTAAGCAACCCCAGCTGTGACACTTTGTTACAGCAGCCCTAGCAAA
>NW_007729167.1:98040-100432 GCF_000696425.1 Galeopterus variegatus
ATAAATTTCTGTTGTTTAAGCAACCCCAGCTGTGACACTTTGTTACAGCAGCCCTAGCAAAGTAATACAGTGACCATGAGAGAGCTGCATTATATAATTTAAGTACTACTATGGTATATTTTTAATTTGGATAACCAGCCATTGTTAAAGTTATAATAGTTTTTGTCTTAAAGTGTGGAAAATCGGAGATTGTATTTAGTGCATTTATTTATTCATTCAATAAATATTTAGCATCTACTGAGCACCAGGCGTGGTGCTAGGAGCTAGTTTAGAAGATTTAGGTGAGGCATGTGTGTGTATGGGTGACACTTCTTACCTTACTGGTTGGCCTAGAAGAACGATCGCCCAGGTACGTGAAGATGTTTAGAGATGTTTAGAGGTCCCAGTGGAAGAGGGTGAATTATTTTGAATTGGAGAAGTTTTCCATAGAAAATGAGCTCAAAAACAAGATTCGCAAATAGCCTCAAGTAGAGTAACATCTGAAAAAAATAAATAAAAAGACAAATTGATATGACCTATGCTAGACTAAAAGCTAAAAGTGCAATGCAAAGAGATTGTTAAATTCATTTATTTAAAAGTACTGAAAGTAATAGTAGAATGAATAATAATCATGAATTAAGGAAAGTTATGAAAAAAGAGCAGTGTGTTAAGAAACACAACAGGTATGTATTTATAAAAAAAAGTTTTAAAATCTTATGAGTAAAAGATATTGTTATTAAAAACATCAAAGTAATGAGAGCAAGTAACGCATGACAACAGAGAAAGAGTGAATCGATGAATTACTATCAAACTAAAGGCCTCTCTCAGTTTGTATCATCAAAAGATAAAAGCTTTTAAAGTATAAATAAGAAGAGAGAGACATGAAGTTTGGACTAGAGGCTCCAGTGAATGTCTAACAGCAGTTTCAGAAAGAAAGTAAGGGGTAGTGATGTTTAAAGGGATGGTTGCTGAGAAGGTCCTCAGAGGCAGTATTCTTGCACAGGATGCATTAAAAACAATCACACCTAGACGTGCGGGAAAGTATCAGATTTGTGTTCTGAGTAGTGTTGAGCTTACTATCAAACATTCTTGGGAATTTGGGTTTCAAAATACATGTCCTGTAATGATATCACAGCCTATGCGCTTGACTGGCCCACCACCTGGCAAGGGGAGAAAGTGAGTTATGGGAATTCTCCCCAGGTTTGGGGCTCAGACCACTGAGCCTGAATGCGCAGGTCCAGGGGGACGTGCAGGACAACGATCCAGGCCACACACAAGACCCTTCTCTTAAGAGACCCACTCAAAGGGGAATAAGCTCCAAGCAATGCCAACCTCCCATCAGCACCACCCATCAGATGACTCCCAGGAGTCAGGGAATGGAGAGATGGACAAGACATCATCTTCCCCTAAGAGGAAATGGACGTTTCCTCTTCTACAGGCCAAGACAGAGACGTGGAACAGCAAAAGATTTACCCACACTCTGCCTTTGGAATAATTTGGTCACTAGTAGGCCAGGGAGTATTTTATATTTTTATTGGCTGTTTATGTAACTTCAGTACATTAGGAATTGCCTTCGACTTTACACTTTGAGGTGTTAAGGGTTTTCTTAGTGACCCTAAGGGCTTCTTATGTGTTTCTTTATATTCTGATCATATTAACCCTTTTCTGTCATGTTTAATACAAATATATCTGCATAATTTTGGTTATTATCTAATGTGGAAATTCAATGTTTGGAACATCAAGTTAACTCATGGTAAAATCTGTTCCTTGAGTCTTTCTTAGACCTTCAGGTCTTTTGTTTTGTTTTGTTGTGTTGTGTTGCGTTTTTTAAATGTGAAGTCTTTTATGCATCAGGTCTTTCTTATTTTTATTATTTATTATTCCTGCTTTAAGTTCCACTGGATTTTGGTTTAGCTTCTGTTCTACTGCTGTTTCTGTGGACACAGCACCCACCCTCTCTGCCTTGCAAGCCCTTCCAGTGCTTTATAGACTGGATCCATGTTCCATCCTCCTTGAAGCCTAACTTGCTTACTTATCTTTCCATCTATTTTTTATCACTCCCTCTGTTTTAAAACATGCTTCATTATTATTATTCAGGGATGATGAGGCCAACAGATTTGGAGATGACTACCATTGAAAAGACCGTTTATTACTCACAGATCCAAGGAGGAGGAGGGTATGCACCATGCAGGCCACCCAGGGAAGCACCAGGTCAGTCAGGAGGCAGATGGAGCCGGGGAAACATGGGCAAGAGCCTTCACTGTGGTTTCTGCAGGAAGGAACAGGTTGAGACAGTGTAAGCAGGCTTAGGGTTGGCTAGTTTCAGTAATTTTGCCAAGCTCTGGAGCATAGGGCTGTCCTTAGTTGTCTGGTAGTTGGTGCAGGATCTTTAGGACAGGGAAATAGTGGCTCT
>NW_007729167.1:101105-104893 GCF_000696425.1 Galeopterus variegatus
CATGATTAATATCCTCTTTTCTCTTGGCACTTAAATTCTGCTACATATTGTTATTTATTAACTTATCTAACTTTTTTTAGCAAACTCCTTAATAAAGGAATGTTTACTTGTTCAACTTTATATATTTTGCAATATCTGCTAGTATAAAATGCTTATTGTAAAATCATAATAAATATTTGCTTACCAAAAGACAGAGTAATAGTTGTTTTACTTGGAATGTGACAAAGAGAAGAGAAAGCAGCAGAAATGAACAGAGATAGATTGTCTCAGTCACAGTGGTGACCAATAAATGAAATTAAATAGGGCATGCATACTTTGTCTACAAAATGCTCACCAGTTCATCTCCACATAAATAATCTATTAGTAATTTTAGCCTCTTTGATTTTCTTTCTTTCATGTTTTTATCTCTTTATAAAATTATCCAGTGATTCTATCCTGCTATCAAATTCCCATTATGTGCTTATTCTATATATTTTATTGCATTTCTACAGAAAACCTTATAAAATGAAAAAGTACTAGTAATTCACAAAAGAACTGAAGGATAAACTCTACATTTTGGACAAATCTTACCCTTTCTCTACCTGGCATTTATTTTCATGTCTCCATTTTTTGCGCATCCTTGCAAATGCAGTGTTAGCTCGATGACAGTGACAGCACTTGGGACTTTTCAACTTAAATAGGTTGGGTGTACAAATGCACATTCATTTTGCAGGTGTGGGTGTGAACATGAATGGTTACTGAATTCATTTCCTGTTGGTCATTTGAGGAATCTAGAAAGCTCTTCTCCAGCTGTTCCCTGTGGCCCAGCTTGGTGACACTGCTCATGCTGCTGAGGTGATTTCAGGAGACAAATAAATGCAGGTTCAGAGACCCAGAAAACCACAAGACTCTGGGAAGTTTGCCATAGCTTTGCTTCAAACCAATCTTTCAAATCAGATTTGCAGACACCTCTTTTGCTCAGTGGGGAGTTTGGAGGATGATGGCATATTTGTACAGTATGTGTTAATCTAATGATCTATCTCCATTTAACAACTTCAAAGCATCAAAACACAAGACACTCATTAGTACTTACAAGTGAAGCATAAAGCTGGCCAGATGATTTTAACGCTGAGCCTTGATAACAAACAGCCTCCAGAAACTGGCTGTCTCTGCTCTGATCTGGGACAACACCTACAGGGATAGCTTTTAATTTTCCATTTTGGACATAGGATTCAGAAATAAATACAGCACAGGCTATCTGTAGAACTGTCCATAGGGCTAATGAGGTCGCATGAGTTCTTCCCACACAGCACACATTCACTGGGGTGGTCCTTTCGCTTTACTGACCAACACAATGAACTTAGCACAAGTGTCTCTGCTCAGGGAAGCTTTACNGGCTGTCCTTAGTTGTCTGGTAGTTGGTGCAGGATCTTTAGGACAGGGAAATAGTGGCTCTGAGAGTAAGTGCCAAATAAATGGGGCGTTGGGATGTGAGCTCTGGATTGGTTGGTTTGCATATGAAAGGTACACTTGCAGGCAAATACTTTAGTAGCTCTTGCAATTAGCTAGCCCTGGGAGAGGCAGTCTCTCTAGGGTTAGCAAAGCCCTAGATGTCAAGGCATCAAAAATCCAAAAAAAAAAAAAAGTCATGATTAATATCCTCTTTTCTCTTGGCACTTAAATTTAAACGCTGCTTCTCTTTGTCAACGCCATTTCTTCCGTCCATGCTTCAGAATCCATCTCCCCCGCTCCCAGCTTCCTCTAGATTCTCACTCCACTGATTATCTCAGTTCTTGCTCTTTCTTCTCCCATATGGTCCTCCCGTATGGCTCTGTCCTGCCTCACAGCACTCTCAGATCTTACCTCTCATGGAATGGGTCTTCTGAGCCCATCGTGTGCTTAAGCTATTGTTATAATGTCCTTTCCTTAACCGCAGTCCTGAGCTTTTCTTCTTCCTCATCCTCACACCCCCAGTAAGCCTCAGAAACTTCTCTGCAAAGGTTACCCATGTCATTTTTATTGCCAATCACAGTAATCTTTCTTAATTTTTTTAGCCAAGCTGCTTCTCCTCACGTTCTTGTTCTTTTAATGACAGATCTTAAACTATATATTGTCCCACTCTCAGCAAATGGCACCTAATCCATAGTAGTGTAGCCACAGGTCTGCTCTGGAGCACAGAGAGGCAGCTTAGAACAGACATTGGGAACACAGACACTGCAGCCCCCTGCCTGTGTGACCTGAGCAAGTCACCATCCCCTCTGTGCCCACCTCTAAATTGAGGTTAATAATCGCACCTCTTGATGAATTGCTGCAAGGCTTGGATGTGCTGATGTATGAAGTGTTCTGAACAGTCTCTAGAATGCAATAGGCACATATGTGTTAGTCACGCTTTATTATTCCTGTTATTTCATTTCTCGTCTCAGCCTCCACTTCCTCCTGGTCAAACACTGATGTTGGGCTTTAGACGCTGGGCAGTAATAGTTGTTTTACTTGGAATGTGACAAAGAGAAGAGAAAGCAGCAGAAATGAACAGAGATAGATTGTCTCAGTCACAGTGGTGACCAATAAATGAAATTAAATAGGGCATGCATACTTTGTCTACAAAATGCTCACCAGTTCATCTCCACATAAATAATCTATTAGTAATTTTAGCCTCTTTGATTTTCTTTCTTTCATGTTTTTATCTCTTTATAAAATTATCCAGTGATTCTATCCTGCTATCAAATTCCCATTATGTGCTTATTCTATATATTTTATTGCATTTCTACAGAAAACCTTATAAAATGAAAAAGTACTAGTAATTCACAAAAGAACTGAAGGATAAACTCTACATTTTGGACAAATCTTACCCTTTCTCTACCTGGCATTTATTTTCATGTCTCCATTTTTTGCGCATCCTTGCAAATGCAGTGTTAGCTCGATGACAGTGACAGCACTTGGGACTTTTCAACTTAAATAGGTTGGGTGTACAAATGCACATTCATTTTGCAGGTGTGGGTGTGAACATGAATGGTTACTGAATTCATTTCCTGTTGGTCATTTGAGGAATCTAGAAAGCTCTTCTCCAGCTGTTCCCTGTGGCCCAGCTTGGTGACACTGCTCATGCTGCTGAGGTGATTTCAGGAGACAAATAAATGCAGGTTCAGAGACCCAGAAAACCACAAGACTCTGGGAAGTTTGCCATAGCTTTGCTTCAAACCAATCTTTCAAATCAGATTTGCAGACACCTCTTTTGCTCAGTGGGGAGTTTGGAGGATGATGGCATATTTGTACAGTATGTGTTAATCTAATGATCTATCTCCATTTAACAACTTCAAAGCATCAAAACACAAGACACTCATTAGTACTTACAAGTGAAGCATAAAGCTGGCCAGATGATTTTAACGCTGAGCCTTGATAACAAACAGCCTCCAGAAACTGGCTGTCTCTGCTCTGATCTGGGACAACACCTACAGGGATAGCTTTTAATTTTCCATTTTGGACATAGGATTCAGAAATAAATACAGCACAGGCTATCTGTAGAACTGTCCATAGGGCTAATGAGGTCGCATGAGTTCTTCCCACACAGCACACATTCACTGGGGTGGTCCTTTCGCTTTACTGACCAACACAATGAACTTAGCACAAGTGTCTCTGCTCAGGGAAGCTTTACGGCACATTCATCACATTCTAGTGTCTTGGAGCCAAGAAAGTCTTACACGCGGTGCTGTGGGCTCTGAGCTCTCCTGTGCTCTCTGTCTTAGATGGATAAACGCTGCTTCTCTTTGTCAACGCCATTTCTTCCGTCCATGCTTCAGAATCCATCTCCC
>NW_007729167.1:104921-115278 GCF_000696425.1 Galeopterus variegatus
TTCGCTTTACTGACCAACACAATGAACTTAGCACAAGTGTCTCTGCTCAGGGAAGCTTTACAGCACATTCATCACGTTCTAGTGTCTTGGAGCCAAGAAAGTCTTACACGCGGTGCTGTGGGCTCTGAGCTCTCCTGTGCTCTCTGTCTTAGATGGCTAAACGCTGCTTCTCTTTGTCAACGCCATTTCTTCCGTCCATGCTTCAGAATCCATCTCCCCCGCTCCCAGCTTCCTCTAGATTCTCACTCCACTGATTATCTCAGTTCTTGCTCTTTCTTCTCCCATATGGTCCTCCCGTATGGCTCTGTCCTGCCTCACAGCACTCTCAGATCTTACCTCTCATGGAATGGGTCTTCTGAGCCCATCGTGTGCTTAAGCTATTGTTATAATGTCCTTTCCTTAACCGCAGTCCTGAGCTTTTCTTCTTCCTCGTCCTCACACCCCCAGTAAGCCTCAGAAACTTCTCTGCAAAGGTTACCCATGTCATTTTTATTGCCAAATGCTTAAGCTATTGTTATAATGTCCTTTCCTTAACCGCAGTCCTGAGCTTTTCTTCTTCCTCATCCTCACACCCCCAGTAAGCCTCAGAAACTTCTCTGCAAAGGTTACCCATGTCATTTTTATTGCCAATCACAGTAATCTTTCTTAATTTTTTTAGCCAAGCTGCTTCTCCTCACGTTCTTGTTCTTTTAATGACAGATCTTAAACTATATATTGTCCCACTCTCAGCAAATGGCACCTAATCCATAGTAGTGTAGCCACAGGTCTGCTCTGGAGCACAGAGAGGCAGCTTAGAACAGACATTGGGAACACAGACACCGCAGCCCCCTGCCTGTGTGACCTGAGCAAGTCACCATCCCCTCTGTGCCCACCTCTAAATTGAGGTTAATAATCGCACCTCTTGATGAATTGCTGCAAGGCTTGGATGTGCTGATGTATGAAGTGTTCTGAACAGTCTCTAGAATGCAATAGGCACATATGTGTTAGTCACGCTTTATTATTCCTGTTATTTCATTTCTCGTCTCAGCCTCCACTTCCTCCTGGTCAAACACTGATGTTGGGCTTTAGACGCTGGGCATGGGCTTGCTGTAGGAGCTTGGTCTGTGTTTTTTATCATCACACTCTCTAGGGATGAGCATCTTTTGTCATCCTTTGTCACCAGATGTCCAGCTTTTAGTTTCTGAAGAGATAGAGAGCTGTTGGCAAGAACAGAGGGGTCTGGTTACTTGGCAAGTGGTTTTGAATTGGACTAAGTGGAGGATTTGACCATATGTCTGGGGTTATAGGAGAGAGTATTTCTCACCTCTTCCTTTGTTAGGGAGTAAAAGCTTGGAATTAAATTCAAGCAGCACCATGAGGATCTTCCAGAGATCTCAGACTTGGCTAACACTGTGGAGAGTCACGCATTTCCAGTGCTATTTCATGTACGTTGCACATCGATTCTGTTAGGTGACTATTATTTCCAATTCACAAAGAGGAAAACCTAAAAATCCCAAAACAGATGGTATCAATTTATCATTTATTGATGGCAAACATAGTATTTGATCTCAGAGCTTCTGGATCTAACTTCATTTTATCTAGCAGAATGAATTTAAATTCTAACAGAATTAACAGAAGAGATAAAAAATAAGGAAAAATTCAATGAGAGAAATATACCTGGAAAGTTACACTTCCTGATCTCCCCCCCCCACCCATGAAACAGACACTTTGAGAGGCATATAAAGAATGGTTGATTTTTTAGCAACACAAGAAAAGCAAAAAGTATTTTGATTTATTAAACTCAACCAATATAACTCATTCTTTACTAAGATTTTCTAGCAGATCCTGTGTTCTTTCTGGTGCAATTTAACTTTCTGCATTTTCCAGCTTAAATAAAATTCTCTTGCCACATCTGAAACATTTATTTCATTATTTTGCATTCAACTGATACCGATTGAGTGTCTGATACAGTGTTCCCACTGGGATTTTTGCTCAGGTTCACAATGAAAATTTGAACCCCACACCATCATTGCCTCCTGAACTTCTACTATATAATGAGAGCAATGGAGGACATGGGAGAAAACTGGCATTGGCATTAACAAATGGGGAATGGACAAGGAACCTTGAACAGTTTCTGGAGGGCTGGTTTGAGGTGAGAGCCAACAGGCAATACAGGTGAGAATCAGTCCACTGGGGAAGTCAGCCCAGAGGGTCCTCAGCAACACAAGCCACTGAGGAGAGGGGCTGCAGGGCAAGACCAGGGTGGGTGGCCACACGGATAGAAGAGGGAGGCAGGCCTGAACGTTCCACAGTCACTGCCCATACCCCAGACCTGGGAGAGAAGGGGCCATGTGCCAGGGAAGGGCCAGGGCCATAGGGAAGGACAATGGGTGGGGATCCAAGGTCCAGGCCTGCAGGTGGCCCTACAGCTGGACAGTGAAAAGTGGGGAATCAAAGAGGGCCTGGCTGCAGGGGACCCAAGAGAGGTCAGAGAGGCTGGAAGGAAGACAGGGGCAAAACCTGGGAAACTGCCAAGTGACAATGATGCACAGGAGCCCACCTGGAATTCTGAGCATAGAGAGTTTGTTTCTTGAAACTGTTTTTGTCAGTTAACTTATTTTTAATTGGCATGTATTAATTGTACATATTTTTGAGGTATAGTGTTGTATTTCAATACATATATTAAATATGTGATGATTAAATCAGGGTAATTAGTTTTTTTATCATTGCAAAAATATCATTTCTTTGTGATGAGAGAAACTGTTTTTAAGACAGAAGAGCACTTTCTAACTAATTTGTAAGAGCTTGTCATGGTCTGAGTGCATGTGTCCTTTCTTCCCCCCCAAATTCATACTTTATAGCCATAAGATGATGGTATTAGGAGGTAGAGCCTTTAGGAATGGGATTAGTGCCTTATAATAGAGGCCCCAGAGAGCTGCCCCGCTCTTTCCACCCTGTGAGGACAAAGAGAGAAGGTGCCATCTGTGAACCGGGAAACGAGTCCTCACCAGACAGCAAATCTGCCAGGGCCTTGATCTTAGACATCCCAGCCTCCAGAATGGTGAGAAAAAATATATGTCCCAGTTTACGGTATTTTATTACAGCAGCCCAAGCAGACTATGACGTACCTCATCAATATTAAACAGAATTATTTTTCTGTCATACTGTCTATGTTACAAATATTTTCTTCCCAGTCAACAATGAACTTCCCCTGTAATCTTTTTAACACATACGTTCTCAAGACTGTCGATGTTTTCCTGTGTGGGTTTTGCCTCTGGTATGTTACAAATATTTTCTTCCCAGTCAACAATGAACTTCCCCTGTAATCTTTTTAACACATAGGTTCTCAAGACGGTCGATGTTTTCCTGTGTGGGTTTTGCCTCTGGTGTTTCACCAAAAGGCTTTTCCCAAACTCTCAGCTTCCCACTGGTGACCTGCCTCACTTAGGAGCAGGGAAAGACTCTATGTCTTTTCACATCTTTATGTCCTTTAGAAAGGTTTTATAGTTTTGTTCATAAAAGTGCTGTATTTAAACTGTTGCTCTTATGAATATTATTTTTCATAACATTTTTAAGCAGTTGCTCTGATGTATAGAAACATGTGATTTTTTTCATTTATTTTTTTAACCAGTCTCCTTTATTTATTTTTTAAATAATTCATTTAAATAATTCATTTTAAAATAAATAATGATTATTTGCTACTAGAAGTTTCTATTAATTGTGACTCATACTTCTCAGATTTCTTCAAGTCTTGGAGTAATGGATGGTACTTACAGAAAAATGTGAATTATAGAAATAATGGAAAATAACCTTACCTCATTCTAGATTTCAACAAGAAGGACAATACATGTTACAAATTAGCAATTAAAACAGCTGTGCATTCCTCAATCACTAGTGTGGATCAGGAGTATGTACTGAATTCTATAAAAAGCTCTGGGAACCAGTTGAAATATACGTATTGTACTTTTTTATTCCTTGGTCCAATGAAGTGATGAATTCTGTTAATTTCCTAAAGTTGAATCATTCTTCAGTCACTATAGACTTCTGGGGTGATAAAATTTTCCCACTCAGAACATGGTTTTCCCAGATTTTTCTGCTTGTGGGAAGCCTGATCTCAATCTAATGCTGGTTACACTTTTGGTGTCTTTGTTTTCTCTCCTGCAGGACCACTACATACAGTTGTTGATGTTGCGCACTGCACAAACTTACAATTTTCATCATGAAACAAAGCGCGGGAAATAGCCCATAAAGCTGTGAACAGCGGACTTTTAGCTTTCAGGTTTTCTGAACACATGNGGAAATAGCCCATAAAGCTGTGAACAGCGGACTTTTAGCTTTCAGGTTTTCTGAACACATGAATTTATTTAAATTTATTCTACTTAGCATTTGGTGTACACATGGAATCTAGTGTCTCATGTCTTTCTTTTATTCTGGGAACATTTTAGCAATCATTTATTTCAGTGTTGGTTTTCTGTCACTCTTTCCTGTTCTCTTCTAGAAGTTCTATTTTAACATGTGTTTGGTTCTCTCAATCTGTCCTTCGTATCTTTTAACTACTCTTTCTCTTAACTCTCTTAACTACTTTTCATATCTCTTAACTACTTTCCTACCTTATTTTGTAATCTATCTTTCTCTTTAGCTTCTATGTCTATTTACTGTGTTTCCATTTGTTTTGACTTTTATTTTCTACTCTGGGCTTAGTCCTAAGAAAACTCTTTAGTACAATTACCTGCTTTATTAACTTTTTATTTGTAGGCAGTTTAGAGCTCCTCCCACATATTGTTAATTTTTATTTTAATAAATAATTTTCAAATCCGAGTTTTGTTTAGATTTTATGAAGCATTTTTATTTAAATAGACTTATTTATTTTAGCATGGTTTTGAGTTATAAAAAAGTTGCAAAGATAGTACAGAGAGTTCTTCTATACCCTGCGCCCAGCTTCCCTTCTTGTTAGTGGATGCTGCACCATAGTGTTGTACATTTGTCACAACTAATAAAACAATAGATACATTGTTATTAACTAAACTCAATACTTTGTTCACATTGCCTTAGTTTTAACTACTGCTGTTTTTGTTCTAGGATCTTATCCACGATGTCACATTACATTTCGCCTTCATATCTCCTTAGACTACTCTTGGCTGTGAGGGTTTAAATTGAATGTCCCACAAAGTTCATTAGGAAGGACTGGGACCGGCTCTTTTTACTGTCAGAACAATTGGGATCATCTCTTTGCCTCTGTAGAAGCTACATTGACTTCTACTTCGTCTTTATGTGCATTTGCCCCATAGGGAACTATTAGGTGAAAGTCCCTTGAGAGGTTTTCTAATTTTCTGAGACGACATGAAAAGTTATGCAGGTGGATCAACTACTGGCATCACCCAGTTGTAGTATATACTTTTAATTAAATAATTTTAATCTTGCTGCTTCTACCTTACTGCTGCTACCAAAAAAAAGACCTAACCTTGAAGAAATGAAAAATAATTTTGACTGCATATAAATGAAAAATCTCTCTACAGTAAAATAAAATAATTCAAAAGACAAATTACTAACTTACCTTAAAAAGACACTTCAAGAAAGGCTAAGGGTTGTTTGTATTATTTTAATAATGCTTTCTATATATCCATGGGAATAAAAAGAAGAATGCAATAGAAAATTGGTAAAGGATATTAACAAGGAATTCATATACACAAAATAAATATGATGAGAAAAATGTGAAGATGCTACAATTCATTTAAAATGAAAAAATGTACAGCTCCTCAGTATCATTTGAAAATACAGGACCACTGACTCTGATCAGGAGAACTATGCCTGATCGAAGTATGCTTCTGTACCCTTTTAAGTGACAGAACCATCCCTGGTGTCCAAGGTTGAGAGGACTCTGGTGGCCACAGGTGCTGTGGTTGCCCAACCCCCCATGCCCCCTGCATCACCACCAGCCTGACTTCCCGCTGCCAGGCACCTGCTTCTCTTCCACCAAGGTCTCTCCCTGTCCCCTGCTGATCCTTTAGGGCACATTGGAGGCGGAAATGCTGGGGAATTAACACCTGCCCCCCAAGCAGGTGTTTGACCGGAGTTGGTGGGTAGACAGCGCAGCTCCCGACCTTCTCTGGGGGTCACACTCCGAGGTCTGCCGTACTCCACCCTCACGCTCAGAGTTCCCCACCGGATTAAGCCTCAGTCCTGCCCACTGGTAACTTGCTGGATCAAACACCTTCTGCTTTTCTTTGCTTCCTTTTCTCTCTTCTGCACTTCTCTGGTGTTTCCTATGATCTAGTCACAAATAAATAATTCACACTTAATTCTTGTTTCAGGGTCTGTTTTCCGAGGGTACTCAGGCTAAAACGCTGATATTTGCGTAGCTGTGAACAGCTTACAAGGAGCTTTTCTATTTGTGGCATCAGCCTAGCAGTGAGGGCATGAGCGGGGCTACCGAGTCAATTTTATAGGTGCACTGGGCGAGGTTCAGAGAGAGAGGGTGTGAGGTGCTCGCGTTTATGCGAAATGAGGAGCAAACACTAAACCTGGCGGCGACCTTGAGTACCGCTCCTTCCTCATCTGCAAACTGGCCACTCAAAGGGGTACAGTAAATATGAGGGTACTTCAAAAAGTTTGTAGAAAAATATAATTAAAAGATAATAGGAATTTTTCCACAAACTTTCTGAAGTACCGTCGTACATGATTCTCAGCTAGAAGGTATGAAAACTAGAATGTTCTTCACAAATGGTCAGATACATAAAACCACTTGTCTCTACTTAAGAATAATTTGTTTTAAGGAGAAAAACCAAACACAGTTTGCCAAAGGAAGTTTTAGGGGGAGAGAAGATTTAAAACATGGTCTTTTAAACTCAAATTTATCCACAAATAGATCAAAGTTTTGTAATAGAGACGTTTTCTTTGGAAGAAGTACCCTTTTTGGGTTCACAAGAATAAATCACGTCAGGAAAAATGTGAGTACAGAGAGCTGGGCAAGATGCCTCCTGACAGCCCCGTCGGTGCCTGGCTGATTGATCTGCCGAGAAGAGGCTCATTCCCGACTTCCCCAGGAGCACGGGGCTCTCAGTTCATGTTGGCATGTGGCTACTTGGCAAAGCTGGATCCAAGTTTTCTGCTCCCCTTTGATAATTGAATCTCGGCATCATTTTTGGCAAGTTTTTACCATGGAAAAGCATATAAAACACGCATAATACAGAGTAATGAAAGTAAAATCATAAAATTTGGCTCAAAAATATATGCGTTAAGAATTTTTGGTGTATGCAAACAGATTTTATGGAGAATTTCTTGCCAAAGGGGGCAGAATGTGAAAATATGAAAAGCACAAAACAAATGGAAGGTGAGTGCACGAGTGTCCATGCACACGCACACGCATGCACACACACACACGCACACACACACACACACATGCACACACATGCACACGCACACATGCACACGCACACACATGCGCACGCACACACACGTGCACACGCACACACATGCACACGCACACGCACATGCACGCGCACACGCACACGCACATGCACGCGCACATGCACACACACATGCACGTGCACACACACATGCACACGCACACACACATGCACACACTGAGCCCAGGGTGAAGGGGCTACAGTTAGAAGCCCATTTGTGTTTCCAGGTCCTTTTGGAGATTGTAGACTCCAAAGGAATCCTCCCTAAGAAATTCATGTTGGACAGAGTAAAAACAATATGCTTGCTGCCCAGAGAACCCTTCTCAACATGCGAAGGCCCCGTATGACCTGAATCTGTGAGGCCGTGTTAGCTAAGGGCCCCCAAAGTCCCACCACCTTCCAGCTGATGGAATCACATGAAGGGGAAGGTTCTTTGAATGAGGAATGTGGAGACCTTTTATTTGTCTGCTCTTGGATGGCTTGGGAGTCATGTGTGGTCACGGGATCAGCTCAGGGACCTCAGACTTCAGGGTGTACTTAAAGCCCCCCGTGCTGCCATGCCAGCCCTACCAATCAGTTCTAGCCAGGCCCTGGGGCAGGGCTCTTCCTCTCCTAAGATTATGAGGCTTTCAAATGAAGCCAAGCCGAGTCCTGGTCCTCTGGCCATCTGTGACAGGCACAGATCTTAATTGCTCAATCTAAAACAAGGACCATTCCTTGTAGTAGTGCAAACATCTCTCTCCTTTATGAGGGATACTTGTGAACCTTTGGATTTGCCAACCTGCTCTATGGGGCATTACAGGACAGAGTGTTGTTGATCTGTCCAGAATGGCAAACACATTGTCAGCTGGCCATGGATGTCTTTTGTGGGAACCATGTTTTGCATCTTGGATAAGCCACTTAATTGTCAAATGAAGATCTTGGGCCATTCATTTATTATATGGAATGACATTTGAGGTCCATCATTTTTCTCTTAACATCCCAACATTTGATTGTTGATGTAATCCATATTCATACTTGGAGATCTAGTTTATTCATTTACATTGATACATAATATCCTACCACATGGGTATCAGTTACTTACTTATATGACCTTTTCTACAACTATAGTAGGGACCAATGTCCACATTTGCAGGAATTATTGATCCCGCACCTGGGACTGCAAAACTGCAGTGTCTGACTCTCAGTATGTGCTGGTCTGGTCGGAAACACTGCTGGAGCTTTTCTTTAGGGTATTATTCATTCTTTCTTTAGAGGGTTTATTTAGCTTGATTGGAATTTACTCCTCCAATTGTTAAAGCTTTAACCACATGATAGTTCCACTCATGGGGAAAAATAAAATAAAATAAAACTATCAAAAGCATTTGGAAAAATATTCTCACTTCCTTTTTGGGCCCCTCCTAAGTAACTGAGATGGTGGCAAAGTGAGGAATGGATCTGAAGGTCAAGTTCATGGGCTATTGTCCTGTGTTATGCATGGAGGAAACAGTGAGGGAGACAGAAGACTTTCATTTGTGTTGGAATTTTGAGTTGCTAGCTACAGAAACTTGGGTGAATCACATAGTCACCTTGAACCCATATCCTATTTCATACCTGAGAATAGCCTATTTCTTGATCATTTTCCACTGTTGACTGTGAAGATCACAGAAGATGATACAGGCCACAGTGTACACCGACACAAGGAAATTAAGTAATTTAATATAATGCTATTCATTATTGCAGTCTTCCCTACACCTACCATGTACTTTTATATCACTGTTTTCCTAGCAATCTAGACGGGACCTTATCAGTAATAAGGACAAAAAACTAAGTTGCAGGGGAATCAGGGAGAGGCAGCAGAGGTCTGCACACGCTGCCGGCTTCTCGCCCACCGGCTGTCTTTCTCCCAGGGGTCACCTGCTCTTTTAGAAAGCAGATTATGGTGGTTTTACCAAAACAAGATGATTCACAGGCAGTGTGGCCAAGCCGGTTGTGAGGGAGCTCCCAGATCGGAGTCCCAGGTGCCATAAGTATGAAATCAACAGGTTTAGGGTAATAACTGAACATAGGAAAAGCAAACTGTCTTCCTTGATACTCAAACTCAACAATTCTGTGACCAGGTGTGTGGGGCTTTTTACCCCCGCACCAACCAATTCCCCAACTTCCCAAACACGATTTAATTCAATTCTGACAATATCTCCCCGGAGTAAATGTCAGATCTTACAAGATAAGGGCTCAGTGTCACAAGACTGTCCCCTACTTCGGATGCCCATCACAAATCCAGGTGGTCAGCTGGAGCTGCTCTCACTTCTTCTGACCAACCAGCTATAAATCAGAGGTTCCCGCTACTCCCTCCTTGGGCTCAATCATTCGCCATGATGGCTCACAGAACTCAGAGAACCACTTACATTTACTAGTTTAGTATAAAGAACATGATAAAGGATATTGATGAAGATGTACACAGGGCAAGGTCCAGAAGGATCCTGAGCATGGGCACTTCTGTCCCCGTGGAGCTGCGGGGCGCACCAGCCTCCTGGCATGGGGATGTGCCTACCAACCCAGAAGCTCTCCGATCCCTGTCTCAGTGATGTTTATGGAGGCTTCACCACATAGACATGATCAACTATCAACTCCATCTCTAGCCCCTCTCTCTTGCCTGGAGAATGGCCGGGGGGGGGCAGGGTTGGGAGTTTCAAGCTTCTAATCATGTCTTGGTCTTTCTGGTGACCAGACCCCATCCAGGAGCCCCCAAGAGTCACCCCAATAAAACAAAAGATGCTCCTATGGCCCAGGAAATCACAAAGGTCTTAGGGGCTCTTGTGTCCGGAATCTGGCTCAAAGACCAAATGTTAGAACAAAAGATGCAGGCAGAACTTCTATCACTCAGAAAATTAAAAGGGTTTGGCTGCTCTAGGTCAGCAACCAGGGGCAAAGACCAAATACACGTGTGTTTCTTATTATAAATCACAATATCACAATACCGCTTACAGTAA
>NW_007729167.1:115512-120495 GCF_000696425.1 Galeopterus variegatus
ATCTCTAGCCCCTCTCTCTTGCCTGGAGAATGGCCGGGGGGGGGGGCAGGGTTGGGGGTTTCAAGCTTCTAATCATGTCTTGGTCTTTCTGGTGACCAGACCCCATCCAGGAGCCCCCAAGAGTCACCCCAATAAAACAAAAGATGCTCCTATGGCCCAGGAAATCACAAAGGTCTTAGGGGCTCTTGTGTCCGGAATCTGGCTCAAAGACCAAATGTTAGAACAAAAGATGCAGGCAGAACTTCTATAACTCAGAAAATTAAAAGGGTTTGGCTGCTCTAGGTCAGCAACCAGGGGCAGAGACCAAATACACGTGTGTTTCTTATTATAAATCACAATATCACAATACCGCTTACAGTAAAAGATTCAGAAGTGCTGAAACTCTTAACATAAACATCCATCTCTGGGGAGAAAACTGGCAGGAAGCTAGGCATATAAAATCATACCAGCAAATCCACCACTGGCTTTGGATCAATAGGAGCATGGAGAGAGGTGGCATCTGAATCTAGTCTGAAGCCATAGCAGACTGGCCTGACTATGCACACAGGGGATTCAGCACAAGGAAAGCGTACGGCATCTTGCCGCTGCATCATCTAACAATACATTTTAGTTTAACCTAGACTCCAGAATCTATTGTGAGGCCCCACCTGGCCTGACCAGTGACTTCAGTGGCCTATGCTTAGAGCCACGGCTCCGAGGTCACCTTGCCTGATTTGGACGGTCAGCCCCTCCATCCCGGCTTATAACCAGCATGAGCCAGGGCACCTTACTTCCCATCCCTAAAGCTCAGTTTCTGCACCTGTATAAAGGGGTGTGGTGATAATTCCATGGTCAGCCCCTCCATCCCGGCTTATAACCAGCATGAGCCAGGGCACTTTACTTCCCATCCCTAAAGCTCAGTTTCTGCACCTGTATAAAGGGGTGTGGTGATAATTCCACCTGTCTCTAGATTCTCTAGTAAATAATGAATCTGTAAGATGCCAAGTCCTGCACACATACCTGTGGCAGTGACATCTGTCCAGCATGGTAACCGCAGGGAAGAAACCCTTGGGATTCCCCACAGGGGCCATACAGATGGCCATCCTGTAGCCTGCATATGACAGTGGCGTGTGGAGTCTGCAAGCCTCTGAAGGCCTCCAGAGATGAGGGAGATGTGGGGCCCATGAGCCAGGGATGTAAAAGCATGGGATTGTGATTCCGGTGTTCCTCATGAGCTGGTTGAGAAGTCTGTTTTCAGTGGAGGATTCCCAGCAGATAGCCAGACAGCTTTATTCATTCCGTGATAAAAACTTGGAATAGCAACACTCATTTGGACAAAAGTTTTCATTGTACCTTCAAAATGCACTTAGAGGAAACCAAAATGGTTGAGTGACAGATTTCAATGCATGCTAAGGGGTGGTCTTTTGGGGGATAACTCAGGTATCAGAAAAACAGGAAGCACCCAGTTCTGGCTCCATGTAACCGCCAAACATAAAAAGAACTTCTATCACATGATAAACGTCACCTCCGTGATCACTTGAATAATCTTCTCATGTCATCAGAAGAATGAACGTGGCTGAGCTGGCAAATTTTCTCTCCATAGATACTCTCCCTTCTTCCTGAGTCATGGGACCCCCACTTTTTAATTCTCATTTGGGCATAGGGTTACCCCAAATTAGAACGACATCTCCCAGTTTCCACTGAAGCTGGTTGGTCAAGAGATCAGTTCTAGCTGGTAGAATGTAAGCAGAGGTGGTATGTTTACCTTCCAGGTAATGTTCTTTACGGAAGAGTGTGCTCTTTTCTGCCTCCTTCCTGATGGCTGGAAAATGGTTGCAGTGACTGGAGCATCAGCGATATCATCTCAGACAATGAGGTGGCAGCTGGTGCCAAGCATGGTGCTGTGGCCAGAGAGCAGGAGCCTCTGAGCCCATTGTGTGAGCGCCGCCCCAGACCTCCACCGCCCGCCTGGGCTCCTCTTCCATGAGAGAGAAATACGCTTGGTCCTGTGTAATCCACGTCTGCTTCTTCCAAGGACAGAGGTAACGATGGGCTATTCGCTATGTCCCTCCCAGCTTAGGAGGCTACAGCTCAGTTCCACAGTGACTCCCAGTTACCTATAATGGAAGAGATGAGATGAAGGAAGAGTAGATATTTTAGGAAACAAAGGGAACAATAATACTCTGAAATGATGTAAGAAGGAATTAATGTTCACCATTCGAGCCTGAGTTACTGGTTGAAATAACAGCGGTACAGCTCGTCTGCATTTATGTTAGCGTTCACCTGTAAACTACTCCCATTTTAATGAGTGGGGGCGTTTCCTACTGTTTGCTGCCACGGTAGGGTAGCTGGTTTGAACGACTGGATCCCTCCTTTGTTCAGCATCAGTCCATGCCACTGTGTTTTCCCGGACACGGGCATCAAGCACTGGAAGGGGCACACTCGGCCTGTGGATGTGAGCGTCCAGTTCCGTCTGCACATCACGATTCTCAATACCATGGCTTACATTAAGCGTATGGGCACAAGGAAGAGGCACCGAGGACGTACGAGTTGTGTTCTGACAAAGACGCTCCCTTTGCAGGACAAACAGCTGCAGATCACATGCACAGCTTCCTACCTGACAGGGAGCTGACTTTGTTGTTGGAGAACGTGACAAGGTCCGGGAGGCCCGTGCTGTTCAAGCTGCTTCTGGACCTCGGTTAACATTTCATGCTTTATATCACTTATTTCTGACTCCCCATAGTGGTTCTGAGTGTTCCAGAGACTCCCCTCATCACTGAGTAAGGGGCTGACATGAGACACACTGCTGCAGTCCCTCAATGCCTTCTTGGGCCTCCATGCCATGTATGATGTTGGGAATTCATCATGTCTTCCGCTGAGATTCATGCTTCACCCAAACACAGTGGACTCCTGAACTCCCGGCATGGTGGTGCAGCATTGAGGGTCTTGGCTAAAACACTGGGACCCCCCAGCTCACACTGTGCTGACAGCGGCACCAGGGCTGTTACTCAAAAAGGAATATTGTAACAATCTTTTCTGAAAAGGCATCGCTCTCCACACACAGACACATACAGATACACACCATGTCGGGGTAGAGAGGGAGGGGACGTGTTGGCCATCTCCACTTGGTGCCCAAAGTTTTTCAGTTTAAATGGTTAGGAGTGCCTCTGATGCTCTGTCTTGTGAACATGATTTTCTAATGTGCCAAGCTACTGCAAAGTCAAAAGTACTAAAGCAGCTCACCCAAAGCCAACATTTTAAATAAATACTAAAAAATAAGCGAAGAGGGATGAGCATGGTCACAGCACTGCCCAGGGCAGCCCTGCCCCTGCCTCGCATGTGCCCAACTTTCCCCTTGTCACATGGGCAGAAAGGCCCATTCCAAAGCCCCTCAGCCTACATCCAGCATCTCTCTCAAAGCCAGCAAGCCCTGGTGCCTTTGGACAACATTAAAGAAAAAATTGTTCAACGGCACTTGTTAAAGCATGGTAAGGAAGACCTTATTCCAGACCATCACAGCGTGTACAGGGACCACTGCAGTGGGGACTTGAAGTGGCAGGGAGAGACCAGGCTCAGCTCTGAATCCAGCATGGTCCAGTGGGAATTTACAGCCAAAGAGCAGGGTGGGGCTCAGAGGGTGAAGAAGGATTGAGGAAATATCAGGGGTGAGGAGGATTCTGGCTAAACTGACCTAATAGGATTCTTGCTGAAGACAGGCCAGGGGGGTCAGACATCACCTGGGGGACGGTGGAGGATGAGCAGCTCGATCCCATAGACCCTAGCCTTCATGTCTGAAGTGTGGCTTCAATCAGGCTCTGGTTAAAGGTGCACTGGATTTTGGGCCGACCCTGTGGCTCACCCCCTGCCGCGGGTTCGGATCCTGTATATAGGGATGGCCGGTGCGCTCACTGGCTGAGCGCGGTATGGGCGACACCAAGCCAAGGGTTACGATCCCCTTACCAGTCCCCCCCCCCAAAAAAAAAGGTGCGCTGGATTTTCACTTCAGGATCGGGAGAGTGCGGCGCTGGGAGCACAGCGGCGCTCCTGCCGCGGGTTCGGATCCTGTATATAGGGATGGCCGGTGCGCTCACTGGCTGAGCGCGGTCCCCTGCCGCGGGTTCGGATCCTGTATATAGGGATGGCCGGTGCGCTCACTGGCTGAGCGCGGTATGGGCGACACCAAGCCAAGGGTTACGATCCCCTTACCAGTCCCCCCCCCCCAAAAAAAAAGGTGCGCTGGATTTTCACTTCAGGAATCTGCCCCATGTGGGATGGAACAGCAGCCGTGTGGGAAGTTCAAGTTCTCCTCTCTTCTTCAAGACCTTCTGCTGGTGTGTTCCCTTCTCCCTGTCAGGTTGCTCCAGGTAGGTAAAGAGCCACCTAGTAAACCACAGAATCTTAGAGCCTACCACATCGCTTCTCACTACAGCAGGAAGACACTGTTCTCCATGTTGACGATTAGGATTAATTTCCAAGTAGTAGCCTACACTCCTGCAGCACTTACTCTGTGCCCGTGCTCCAGTCATTAACTATTTAGTCAACACCAATCGCTCTCTGAGCTCCAGACTGTTATTACCCCACTCTACAGATGAGGAAGCTGAGACACAGCCGTGTAAGACAATGGTCACACCCGGAGAAAGTCAGGCCAGGCTAGGGTTGGACTGGTCCTCCTGGCTTCCCAGTGTGGTTTTCATGGAACATCCTTCCTGAGGGTGCTCTGTCTTCCTCTGTGACCCCTCCAGGTCTCAGAGCATTATGGCTACTTTATGTATTTGGTTGGCCCTGAATGTGGAGGACACTCTTACTAATGACATCCGTGAGCCACTGTGCATCAAGAAAGAACTATCTTGTTGAGAGTCATTTGGTCGGGATTTAAAACCCTACAGTTTTCATGGTGATTATCCCTCCCCTCAGTGCCTCTGGAATGCCAGCTTTCTGTGAATGAGTATCCTAACCTCCCTGAGGAAATGATCTCTGCTGGGGTAGGCTTTTTCATGTTAAGTA
>NW_007729167.1:120505-131062 GCF_000696425.1 Galeopterus variegatus
TTTTTTTTTATTTTTTTTTTTTTTTTTTTTTTTTTTTTTTAAAAAAAAAAAAAAAAAAAAAAAAAAAAAGAAGAAGCATTTTCGTGTTTTTAATCATCAAAATCAGCAGCCAAATTCAACCCTACATGAGAAAATCTTCTGGGTCCACATCTCACGGCTGTTTTTTGATCAAAAAAAAAAAAAAAAAAAACTGTTCAAATTAGTTCCAGAAATAAAGGGCTGGACCAAGTGAGGTGGGTTTCTTAATGGCAGAACTGTCAGAACCTTTATCCTACTAAGGGTCTGCTGATCCCCTGTAAGGAAAGTCCAGCATGGGGTGGCACATGACTTACTGGACAGAGAACAGGATTCTGAGGGCCATTGACAGGGATTAGAATCCATTAAGGTACTATTTAGGAGACGATATTCTGGATTCAGCATTGTAAAGATGAATTGCTGTGGCTTCTGCTTTTAAAGTTTCATGTATCCCTGGTAGGGACATAAGGCAAAGTGAAACACTAAGTGACTAAAAGGCAATATGTGTTTACATCTGGAAAGTTCCACGTATTCATGAGACAAGCTCTTGGCACCCACACAACGCACCCTTTAACAAATCCTTTCAAGTTGCCCCTTCGGGTAAGGATTTTTTTTTTTTTTCTCTTTACAACCTAAAGTCCTGTTCCTGTGTATAAGAGAAGGGTTTTCTGCAAGCAGGCTGTCAAATTTGGCAATTCATTTTGGTGGTAACCAAAAAATGAAAATAAACACAAAACAAAATAAAACAGTAACAACTGTGTGTGTGCGCACACCAAATACTGATCTTTAAAATTAGTTTTGCCTGATGATTTAATTCTCCTATATTTCCTGCCCCTTCATAAAGTAAAAATTACAAATGCATCTCTGTGTGTGTGCGCACACCAAATACTGATCTTTAAAATTAGTTTTGTCTGATGATTTAATTCTCCTATATTTCCTGCCCCTTCATAAAGTAAAAATTACAAATGCATCTGAATATAATTTGATTTGCTATGTTACTTCTTTAAATCCTGTTTCCTTTCTGCATGATCCTTTCTTTTGCACTACCTTTGCAACAAAACTGATCAGACAGAATCATTGGAAAGAGCACTGTGAACTCCTACACATACGTCAACACCCTTCCCTGTCCTTATGGCAGAGGCACAGAGCAAACCTAACTGTAGGAAGGATGAGGAGGTGCATTTCAGAATGGCATCTGTGGCTTTGGTGACTGGAACGTGATTACACAGCTTTAAACCTGATTCTGTGGCAAGTATTGCAGTCAATAAATTTACTAGAGAATCTTAAAATGGGCAGCGTTACATCATTATATTGTCTTTTGCCTTTTTTCCCCCCTTTGGCAAAAATCACAAGTCAAAGTGTTCAAGACACAATTCGTGAAGCTGGTTTCTACAGATGTGGTCATTTTTCCAGTGAAAGAGAGGCCCGTTGGGAGTTGTTGTGCTAGAACAGGCTCAGGCTGGAAAAGTAGGAACATTTTGCCCTTTTTACAAAGCAATGTGTTTGTTTCAAGAGACCGGGTGACACACTGGGCCTCTAGAAGTTTTGGTACAAGATTGTGTTGTCATTCTAAGACTTCTCTAATCCCACATTTCCTTCATGTTAAAACAAGAAATTGGGTGATTAATTTTGAAAATCATGTGAGTGATCTTTGGAACCTCTCTTCACAGAAAGTGTAAGTTTGAAAATCTCTCATTACATGTAATTGACATATGACCCAGCAACCTCACACCCCAAAGAATAAAAAACAGGTGTTGAAACAAAACTTGTGTATGGTCATTCACAGCAGCATTATTTACAATAGCCAGAGGGTGGACACAACAGCAATGTCCACCACAGGACTAGTGGATACACAGGATGGATCTGTCCACAGAAGCTAATATTGCTCGGCCACAAACAGGAATGAAGGACTGTTACATGCTATAACATGGATGAACCTCCAAAACATGGTGAGAGAAAGAAACCAGACACAAAAAGTACTGTGGGACTGCATTTATATGCAACATCCAGCATAGGTAAATTCGTGGAGACAGAAAGCAGATTGCAGATGCCAGAAGCTGGGGTTGGGGCGGAAATGGGGGAGTGATTGATTGCTAATGGATACAGATTCTCCTTTATGGGGCAAGAAATGTTCTGCAAGTAGATAGTGGCGATGATAGCACACTGTTGGGAATGACCCAAAAGCCACTAAATGGTTGTCAGGTTAGGGCCAAAGCTAATCGTCTGGCTGGGCAATTCATAACTAAAGCCAAAATGCTTCATTATTTTAGTTACACTAAGTTTTCCACTTCTGTTGTCTGGGCTAGGGTTTAGGGCCCACAGACCCTTCAAACCTGTTGTACAGACTGCACCAAAGACCCCTCACATGCCAGGCTGGGTCACCAGACCCCTCACATGCAGGTCCACACTAGGTAACCAGGAAAGGCCCCGAGACCCGTTGGCAGATGACATGAGCTCAGTCCTCAGCTTCCTCGGTGGCGCAGCTTACAGCAGATTCAGCAGATCTAGCAGATCCAGCAGTAGCAGCAGCAGCAGCAGCAGTGGCAGTGGCCTCTTGGGGCATCCTGGGAGCACTGGCAGCAACAGCCTCCAGCAGCAGTAGTGTCCTCTCTGTGGCTCGCCTGGGGGCATCCTGGGGGCGGGGGGGGCATTGTGGGTCAGAGCCACTTGTCCTTTATACTTCAGTCCATAACCCAGGACACCTGGGTGCACATGTGCAGTTACATTAGACAATAACCAAGGAACACCCGGGCACACGTGCATATTTACATCAAATGCTTGGCAAGATTTTGAACATCTGAGGGGCCCTGACCATCTTCCTTCACTTTCCCTACAGTGGTGCACTTTAAAGTGGTTAATTTTAGGTTGTGCATGTTTTACAACAACAAAAACAGATCGGCAGAGGCCAGAACATTCATTGCCTCACCCATCAAGGAGGGAAATGGTGAACTCCGTGAACAACAGAATTTGTTCAACACACCATAGTTTTGCCAGAGTTCTTCATTTGTTATAATAATTTCATGTCATTTTTTTCAATTAAAAAGTCATATAATAAAAAACAAACTTTATGGCCTCTTCCCCCAAATCCGTAACTCCGGTCTAATCAAGGGAAAACATGTAATAAATTCAGATTGAGGGACATTCAACAAACTACTTGACCATTACTCCTCAAAACTGTCAAATACAAGGAAAGACAGAAGCTGCTGCAGATCGGAGGGGACAGAGGAGACACGGCTGAAAGCGGCATGCAGAATCAGGGGGCGCCTTCCTGCTGGGTGGAAGGTACCTGAGAACGTCCTGTAGTATCTTTGCAAGTCTTCCCTAAATCTAACATTATTTCAATGCCAAACAATAAATAAATAATAAAAGAATAAGATTGAGAATTTTTTAAAGAGTGTATTTCAAAAATTTCTAAATAAATGGGAATCAATCAAGTACAAATTGAGGTAATTTTACCTCAATTATCTGGAAATTAGACGGTTCTCTCCACTTCAACTTAATTGGTTGTTTATTTGCATCTCAGCTGAAATAGATGAAAACTGCAGCCCCGTTTCTCTTTGGCTGTGTGAACAGGAAAGTTAATTAACCTCTCAGAGCTACAGTTTCTTCATCTGAGAAACAGGGTTGCCATAACAAAATACCATAGTCTGGGGGGCTTAAACAACTGGAGTTTATTTTCTCACAGTTCTGGAAGCTGGAAGTTCGAGATCAGGGTGCCAGCTTGGTTGGTTTCTGGTGAGGGCTGTCTTCCTGGCTTGCAGGCAGCTTCCTTCTGGCTTCTGTGTTCTTGTGTGGCTGGGAGAGACAGCGAGCTCCCTGGAGTTGCATGTTACAAGGACACTAATCCCGTCATGGGGACCCTGCCCTCAGGACCCCATCTAAACCTAATCAATGCATAAGGCCCCACCTCCACACCTACCATCATATTGGGGGTGACGGGTTCAACATATAAATTTGGGAGGACACAGTTCAGTCCATAGCATGGGGACTGTCACACCTACGTAGCAAGCTGTTTGTGGTAAATGATATTATGCTTACAAAGTCCTGTGAAGTTGCTGCCATACATCACCCTTGACTGAGCACCGTTACTCTGTGACGTTATTCCCCAGAACCTCTGTGGATATGGATGGTGACTCCTGGGTTCAGCTTTAGGATCCACAACTATCAACAAAAGGGTATGATTTAGCTATGTTAAAAAGTGACAGATGACACCACTGTCAGGAACAGATATCAAATATCAGATAATTTCTTTCTGATCACTCACTTGACACAAGTAACTGTGCACCAACTAGGTCCAGTCCTTGGGGATTAATGGCACATCCATGTGGGAGTCGTAAGCCCAAGGAGAGCAGTGTAGGGGCAGGGACACAGAGCCCCATCTACAGAGAAGGGGCCTGAGAAGTGGATGAAGGTATTGGGAAGGGTCCTGATGACAGTGACTTGAACCGGCTCCTGAAGGATCTGGGCAGAACGCAAGATGGAAAGGGGACCAGGAAGACACAGTGAACACTGAGTCTGGAAGCAGCATCCCCAGAGATGCCAGATGGGGATGCAGAACGATGGGGTTTTCTATAGGCGCATCTGCCTGCATTTCTTTGTGCACTGGAAACAACATGGGGACACAAAGCCAGCCAGTGGGTCCGTGACTGTCTCTTCAACTTGAGTGCATCTCAGACCAGTAGACGTCCTCAGCCAGAGACCATTCCTGCCCACTACCCGCCTCTGCTTCCACGAGGAAGAGGCTGCAACCAGGGAGTCAGCTTTTGTCCGAGCGGGGTTGGATTTCAATTTCAGTGGGGGCGGACTTGGATCTTGCATTGCCTCATACAAGTCTCATTCCAACTGGGTAACCCAATGAAGAGGCCATGCAGATGACCTACATCTCTGCTCCTCACAGGACAATGTCACCTGCCCTCTGGTGGGCGAGAGGTTCTGGAGGTCTTGCCTCATCTACATTCTTGCTTCACCCCAAATTCGACAGCAAGCTGGCACCCTCAGGACGCTAAGAGAAGCAAGAGCATTTCTGTATCCCCGGGCAGTTTAACGTGCATGTCCCTGAAGCACTCCATGGCCCAGAAGTGACCTCTGTGTCCTCCAGGAAGGACGATCTTAGCCTCAGTCCTCCACAAGCCAAGCCTGAGGTGGGAAGTGGGGCCGTTCTTTCACTGGGCAGTAATAACGGAGCAGAACGGGAAGCAAGGCCAGGAGCACGTGCAGCATGAGTGACCCGAAGCGCTCAGCACCCCCCGCCTCACCATGAGCCCCGAGCAGCCCCGCCAGCTTTGGACACATATCCCTGTGGCCCGCAGGACTTCTCTAGGAGGGCTGAAGAGAGGGAATGCACCTCAGGTAATTCCAACGATGGAGAAAGGAGGGTGTTTGATGGCCCTTGCCACCTCCGCCATCTCCCTTCACCCTGGCAGTCCCCTCCACCCAGGGCAGCAGGAAGCCAGGCCCAGGCTCCAGGGCCCAGACCTGCATCCAGTTGGGAAGGCAGGGTGACCAAGCCAGGCGGAGTGCAGAGCGCGGGGGAGAGAGAAGGCAGGGCCGAGGGACACTGAGCAGGGCTACCTTTCCTCATCTTGGACAGTTTAGAAAATGGTCATGCAGGCACCACAGGCCAGGGCTCAGCCAGATATTCAGGTGAGCAGATCTCATGCCCTGTCCTCGCTCTGGACTAGGGTGTAGGTAATGGATACTTCCTGGAGTTTGTGGGGCATGTGGCCACGTTTCAAAGGGCACTCGGAAGAAACATTATTTCCATGTGGTAGTGACAGAGGAATGAACGGCAGAGGAGGGGATGAGGGATTGGGGGACGGAACCGCGGGAGAGCAGGACACAGGAAGAGGACACGTGGTCTTGGTTGCTTGAGGGGACGTGGAAAACAGTGATGTGGCAACTGCTGCTCTCCATGCACAACCTCCAGTGCCGTCAGTCATGTGACTGCATGTGTGGAAGAACAGTTAGATGTCTACACGTCTTTCTCCACTACACCAGGCCAATGGCAGAGTACGTTCCTGTGACCTCCAGTGCCGTCAGTCATGTGACTGCATGTGTGGAAGGACAGTTAGATGTCTACACGTCTTTCTCCACTACACCAGGCCAATGGCAGAGTACGTTCCTGTGTAATGACAGCTCTCGGTCTCTTACTTCTCTCTGGTGTCATTACTTCTTACCCTTGGGCACCTGCTTTAAACTGGAGGATTCACAATTTGGTTCAATTCAAACCAAACATTAATGCAGCAGACATCAGCATGAGACAGGGGTCCCACGCAGGCAGGGGACATCCTGCCACCACCCCATCGATCCAAGACCTCATCTGTACCTGCTGCCCTTCCTTATGGTGCTTGGAAATCCAAACTAAAATCAAAATGGCAACATTGAAATAGGGCCAAGTAGCAATCTAGAAGCAAAACTACTACGTTGTTGGGCAGATAAAGAGAAAAGTTGGAGAAGAACGTCCCTTTAGACTGGCAGCAGCTGGAGATGGGGGCTTCGGAGCAAACCGGGGCAGTTAGTTCCACACTGCACACACGCCTGCGGGGCCAAGACTGCAGGGCCACACGGCTACAGTGAAAAGCAGACTGCTAGGTTTTGTGATATGGGGAGACAAACGACATCCAAGAAAAAGTAAAAAATCCCTCTGGGCTTATACAGCCCCAGCCAGCAAAGTTTACGCTCTCAGAAAAATGTGTCTGAAAACTGGGGATTACAAAGCGAGCCATTGTGCAGCCCTCTCCCCACTGGGTTCCGCAATGGCTTTCACAGATAGACACAGGAGATACCGGGGCCTGGGCCTGCAGTGGACGGGGCTTTCCTTGCCTCTGGTGGAATTCCTTTCCCTCTGAATGCCATTGTTCTCACGGACAATTTTCTTTCTCTCTGGTTTATTGTCTGAGGAAGGCTTCACTGTGGGCAGTGAGTCTGTGGGTCCATTGAGCTGTGCCAAGAACGGTCAACAATGAACAAGTAGTCTTAATGTTCAACAACATGTTGGTTATTGAATGCACAAGGTAGGTGAGGAACAGGCTGGGGTCTTTGCATTTCTCTTACTCCAGCCCTGGAGATGGCTTGCAAGTTTTCCTTCACATTCTGAAAATATTGGGAACTGCCCCCGAAGTATTGTAATGGCTTTTTCCACCTTCAAGTCCACTTTGACCTAGTGTTCTGACTTTGTTCTCACACAACACAAAGCTGTAAACTCTGCCCAGCATTTTTTATTTGTGCTTTTAGTTCTTTTATTTACGCATATGGCTTATTTCTCCAGCTGTTGTGGCTATTCCTATCTGATACGGAGATATGGTCAGCTCACAGGTTTGGCTCTCTCACACCTCCTCTCCAGGCCTTCTCTGCCAGGGAGCAGACCCTGGAATTTGCTTTTGGATCCTACAGATGAGGTCTTGGATCGATGGGGTGGTTGCAGGATGTCTCTGGGGGCTACACATGAGGGCAGACCCACTGTGGGAGGGAAGCCCTGGAGACATCGCTTCTCCATGGATCAATTACGAACACAACACCGTGCAGAACAGAGAAATCCTATCATGGAAAAAAAGAAGGGCTAGGTCTACAGAGCCCCTGCTTGTGAGCCTAAGACTTGAGTCTATACTCAAGGGTAAAATATGGAATGTTCTGGAAATTTAAAACTTATCTTCATTGTGTTAAAGTTTTCTAAAAAAGGACATATGTCAGTAGCCTTTTGAAATTTTTTCTCACGACTCCACTGAAAATACATTCAGCTAATATCACATACACAACATTCATACTATTTTTGTAGCACGTCTTCTAGAAACCTCCCTAATACCATTTGTTGAGATTTTTTTTCATCATTAATTAGCTGTCTATGATGTGGCCAATGGTATTTTGTGTGTTTGTGTGTGCCCCTACCGGACCGGGGACCGGCAACGGGATCGCAACCCTCGGTGTTGCTCCCGTGCCTCGCTCAGCCAGCGAGCGGGAACCGGTCTGCATGTGGGATCCGAACCCTCGGGCGGGAGCGCCGCTGCGCTTCCCAAGCAGCACACTATCCAGTGCGCCACCGGGCCGGCCCCACCTTTTGAAATTTTTTCTCACGACTCCACTGAATAGGCTGAAAATACATTCAGCTAATATCACATACACAACATTCATACTATTTTTGTAGTACGTCTTCTAGAAACCTCCCTAATACCATTTGTTGAGATTTTTTTTCATCATTTATTAGCTGTCTATGATGTGGCCAATGGTATTTTGTGTGTTTGTGTGTGTTTGTGTGTGTGTGTGTACTATGCTAGGTGGCATGCAGGTGTCTAGCAGGGACAGTTGGCTGGGGTCCCACATTAAAGCTTTCGTAGATGTGGAATAGACTGAATGTACAGTACAAAGCAAAATCACAGGGAGCACTGGGTTTTAAGGGAGTGAAAAGAGAGATCAAAACAAACAAAAGATTTCCAGTGAAGGTCAGCACATTTGAAGAAGTAAGTGGATAAGATTTGAAATAATATTTACTCAGAATGAATGATTTCACTTTTTTAAAATTAATAGACTATACTTTTTAGGGCAGTTTTAGGTTCACAGAAAAATTACACAGAAAGGACTGAGTTCCCATACACCCCATCTGCTCCCCCACAGTTTCCCCTATTATATTAACAACTTTCCTAGGGTGGTGCACTTGTGACAGTCGAAGGACCAACACTGAGTAGAGCTTATGACCCTTTAGTCAGCCTGGCCCCCTAAGAAGACGTCCCCGCAGGCTACCTGACTTGGGATCTGTCGCTGGCTCCACCACATTTTCCTACATCCGTGAAAACAATGGCCTACTTTCTTTTGTTTGACCTTCCCCAAATTGAATCCTTCTTCTGAATCAAAANTCCCACATTAAAGCTTTCGTAGATGTGGAATAGACTGAATGTACAGTACAAAGCAAAATCACAGGGAGCACTGGGTTTTAAGGGAGTGAAAAGAGAGATCAAAACAAAGAAGAGATTTCCAGTGAAGGTCAGCACATTTGAAGAAGTAAGTGGATAAGATTTGAAATAATATTTACTCAGAATGAATGATTTCACTTTTTTAAAATTAATAGACTATACTTTTTAGGGCAGTTTTAGGTTCACAGAAAAATTACACAGAAAGGACTGAGTTCCCATACACCCCATCTGCTCCCCCACAGTTTCCCCTATTATATTAACAACTTTCCTAGGGTGGTGCACTTGTGACAGTCGAAGGACCAACACTGAGTAGAGCCTATGAACCTTTAGTCAGCCTGGCCCCCTAAGAAGACGTCCCCGCAGGCTACCTGACTTGGGATCTGCCACTGGCTCCACCACATTTTCCTACATCCATGAAAACAATGGCCTACCTTCTTTTGTTTGACCTTCCCCAAATTGAATCCTTCTTCTGAATCAAAACTCATTGAGTTTGTCTGGAGGCATAAGGGACGACCCTCCCAACTCTGTCAGTGTCAGAAGAGGGTGTTCCCAGGGTCCACTTCCAGGAGATGTGCTGGGGAAGGGAACCAGGGCTGCCCTTTCCTATTGCTCCCATGCCCCCCAGCAGGGCTTTTTGGGAAGCCAGAACTTGGCACTGTGGAGGCAACTATATGTTAGTGGGAAAGAGTATAAATTATTTCACGAATGCATTTAAAATCCTTTTTTACAAAAATGTGTATCTTGAAACATGGCCAATCTGATCCAGCAGAATCACTAGCTGCTGAAAACGCATGGCCTGTCTGGCACTTTACAGTTGTATAGTTCCTGTGAGCTCAGATTCCTGAAAATATGTCTTTATTCATCTGGGCATCCCTGACTCCAAAACAGGAATTAAGGGAGAAACTCAAAATGGAGGTGACTGTGTTTGCTAACACGCTTGATTTTAATTTTGGGGAGTTCACTTTAGCAGCATATATGTGACTTAAAACTCCCTCAGTCATTTATAAGAATGGATGGAATAAAAAACCTTTTGCCAGAGACAGACATTAGATGTGTAAGATCTGGGGGGTGTTGGCAGGAGGTGAGGGGACGCCCAGTACTGCCCTGTCTTCTCAGCTGGCTGACCCTGACTAGGCTTTATCTGTCTGGGCTGCCATTTGTTTTATTTTTTTTTTAATTTTTTTTAATTAATTAATTTATTTTTATTTTTTTTTATTATTTTTATTTTGTCAGTATACAATGTAGTTGATTATTGTGTCCCATCACCGAAACCTCCCTCCCTCCTCCCTCTAATTCTACAATGAAGAAGCTGGGGTCTAAGTCATCTTTAAGGGCTTTTCCAGATCTAAAAATAGCAATTCCATGTGCTGTTAATTTTTAGTACATAATTATAGGTGTACAAGAAATATACTTTTTCTTAGAGTCAAATTAAATTCAACTCCAGGTTAAGTCCATTTATCTGTTAGAAAATTGTTGAGCTGCCTGAATGACTAACCTGCTGTGGCGTCCTCATGGTACCGTTCCCACAGGCTTCTCTTGGCATCTTTCTGGGGAAGGCAGTTTAGGAGGTGACGGGCATCGGTGCTTTGGAGTTTTCCTCCACTTATCTCTCAGAGGTGCTGTGCTAGTGAATAACTTC
>NW_007729167.1:131585-134905 GCF_000696425.1 Galeopterus variegatus
TCGGTGCTTTGGAGTTTTCCTCCACTTATCTCTCAGAGGTGCTGTGCTAGTGAATAACTTCTTATTGCAGTGTCAACAACTCTGTTACTAGTGGTGTTTCTGTAGCTTTTCTTGAGAAAAAGAAAAGAAAATTGGACTGGTGCCAGGAAACTTGGGTTTCTTCTCTCCCCCTTTTTAAGAATGTTAAATAAATCATTTTCTCTTCTCATCTCCTTTATCAGTGTCTCAACCCTGCGTGCATGTTAGAGCCACCTGAGGAGCCTTAAAAATAGCAGTGATATCATTTGGAACCAGGCCAGCAAAACCAGACTCTCAGACAGAGAGCGCTGGCCTTTTTTTTTTTTCTCCTTCCTTTCTTTCTTTTTCTCCTTTCTTTCTTTCTTTTTCTTTTGGGTATCGGGGGCTGTTGTTGTGTTGGTCCTTTCCAGTTCTGTCCCCATAGTCTCTCCCCTTGCCATCTGCTCCCTAAGGCTGTGGTTCTCACAGTGTGCTCCCAGACCCACAGCATCAGTATTCCCTAGTCAGGAAATGCCAGTCTCCAGGCCCCCAGCCCTGCCCACTGAGCACCGTCGGAGGTGGGCCCAGTGTTCTGCGCTTGGGGGTGCCCCTGGAGACGCTGCCATGTGCTGAAGTCTGAGCAGCATCGTGTAAGGTCTCGGGCACCCGCCCTGCTCTCTGAGCACAATGTAAGCTTCCCATCTCTAGCTTCACCCAGCTAGTGCCTGGTGTGGACTAGATGGCCCTGTCACACCTTCTATGGACGTCAGGTACAAGACCCAAGCCCTCTCTTTTTGTCTTCTTAGCTTTCTATATTCCTCACCCTGATTCTGGACATTTAGGCACAGCAGTGGAGAGTTTTCTTCAGTGTCATCTTGTTCCTTCTCCATGTGTCCCCGGTCTCTGTGCTTCTCCCCCACCCGCACCTTGGCCATCGACCCAGCCATCCTTGGATTGTCACTTAACCTGGTCTCCCAGGCAGAAGTCCTCCTGGGAGGAGCCCAGGCTGTTTCCCTGTCTCCCCTCTACAGTCCTCATCATCCCTTTTTGCTGCTCTTCGAAAAGGCTTCCCATTCTCATTAAACCTCTCTGCCCTCACTGGTACCACAAACAAACAGATCCACTCATTCATCGCAATCAGTACCAGACACAAACCCCTTCCCCCATCTGGCTTGGTGACAGTTGTCCAGTGCCTCTGTGTCCACCCTGGCCAGATGGGCGTGTGAGCAGCGCCTGGCTCCTGCCCCTGCTGGCTGTCCCTTCCCGCGTCTCAGGCTGTATCTGTCTTGCTATCGTCCACCCTGGAAGAGTCAGCTGAGTTCTGACTGCATCCCACACGGAGGTCATCACTGCCTTACCAGGGCTCCTGTAGCAGTCTCTCTGCAACATTCTTAACACCAGACACATTAATACCAGTCTAGCTTTTTGCAACAAACAGAACATAAACTCAGTCAAGCTCCCTCTCTATCTTCATCTGAGCTTCATGTATGGATGAAATGCTGGGTTATTTCTCCCCCCCTCTTCGGGTTTACTCCCGCTCCTTAACCACCTGCCTGTACTGTCTGCTCGGTGTCTGCCGTGTACCCAACACATATAAGCACAGCCTTGCCGGGGCCGCTCCAAATGGATTCTCTGTTGATTTTTCTAATTTTCTTAGTGATATTACTACTATCAGGGACCCAAACAGAGTCCTTGGAGGTGCTTTGGAAACTTTTCCCTTCAGTCCTCATATCCATCACTGGCTTGGAAGTATTGACTTTTCCTCTCTATTCTTTACGATTTGAATCTTCCTCTCTAGTCTTTCTGCCATTAGTCTAGTTGATGTCTTATCATTTCATGCCTTTTAAATGCAGAGCAAACATAGGCTGAAACAATTCTTTGGGTGAGGGGTGCCCTTCTCCTGTGTTCCCCAACTCTGAGTGCTGGAATCTTAATGGCACAGTCAGGCAGGACCTGGACAGTTGGAATATGCACCTATAGTTCTGTATGGAAGAGAACATTACTATGGACCTCAGGAAGGCAAACACAAGCATTCTTGTGAATAATTACCCCACATTAGGGAATAAGCATTATGCACATTTTACTTCCATTCATAATCAGTAAATTAACTTAATTGTCTTTCACCTACCTGTCATTTTGAATCCCTCTGCCTCACCCCTGGACACTTTCTCGAGCAAGTTCCTTACCTACTCCGTTCTTTCAGTACGCATTTTTATGTTAATAATTTAGCAGTTGAGATAGTTTGTATCAATGCTTCAGTCTTTCATGACATTCACAGCATCTGTCCCTACCTGAGCAAGAGGCTCATACAGGCTTGAGCACCTGGAGAATGAGGGTGCCAGCCTGCCTGGTCCCCCTTGCTCCTCTCCAGGGCAGGGGCCGGGACTTGGAAAGTAGAGAGAAGAAGGGTTAAATGGTCTCCCTGGATGAAGTGGCATAACCTGGAGTTGGAGCCATGTTCCTGGCAGGCATGCTGGTGCTATCTCCCTCTCTGTCTCTCGTGGAGGCTGGCAGATGCTCTGCAGACCTGCAGCTCCCTGGCGAGGGTTGAGCCCTGCTCTTAAGCTTGACTGTAGCACCCTTGGTTTCCACTGCAGGAGACTCCAAAGCTCCTTTCCACTAGAATTGCTTCCCCTGGCAGGCAGTGCTCTGGTACCATGACACAAGTCCAGCTACTTCTGGAAGCATCTACCTGGGCTATGGAAAGGTCAGTGTTGTGCTCCATGGTACAAGAGCTTTATTTTTCAGTTGGTTATCACAGACTATTTCTACCAGCCTCAACTGTGCACCTGCCCAGGTCAGAGTCCAGCATCCACACTTCAAGAGACACATGTTAAATTCTTTTTCCAGAGAGCTACCCAGGAGCTTCCCAGGGAGCTGCTATAGCTTAGAAAGCCCCCAGAGGAGGTGAGAATGAAACACAGACACAATCTCCACTCCAGCAGATAATCTTTGCTCTCTCATTATTTCTCTCCAAGACCCTTGTTTGTTTTGAGGTGGAAAAGGAATGTAGAGCATTCCAGTAACTACGCTTAATAAATCCTCAATCTTTCTCTTCCTGTAAATCATTAACATCCTCACACACTGAAATTTAGAGAGTGAAGAGCCAGATGGGGCCACCACATGCACTATGTGTACCATTCTGCATTTCTCTTCAGGACTGGCATGATGGAGACATGTTCTTCTCAGCCTCAGGCCCTCAGCTGAGACAATAAGAAGCCCAGTTTATCATCTGGCTGTTCAGTTAGTTGCAGGAATGTATATATGACGTGCTGTAGAGTAGCAAGTTCAAATACGAATCAGAGCTGACTCTCTGGAGCTGG
>NW_007729167.1:135090-149443 GCF_000696425.1 Galeopterus variegatus
ATATGACGTGCTGTAGAGTAGCAAGTTCAAATACGAATCAGAGCTGACTCTCTGGAGCTGGCGGACACCCTGAAGCTGCCTCCTCTCCCATGCTGCCCACCCTTAATGGTCCCATCTGCATTTCAACCCCTCCTATTGTCTAGTTAAGTCTCCAGGGGCACATCGACTTCCCGTGTGTGCCTCTGTGTGTGCATGCAGGGGGCAGGTACACTTAGCTGGGCATACATTCTCAGATTTTGCAAGTTCACTTAATAATATTAAAAATTTTTAAAGAGCTTACTCAATTCTGCTCCCAGGACAATTTTTCTTCTCTGTTAAGCTTTTCAAAAATATTTCTTATCTGGGGGTGACTTGCCTCCCAATATGTAACTCTCCGAAGCTTGCATTTTAAAATTATTTTAATTTTAACATCCTGGTGTATATTGCTCCCTGCATTTTCTGCCTGACCACATTGTGAGGTCTTGGGAGTGTCCCAAGGGGAGCCAGAGACTGGAATCTTCTTTTCCCAAAGCCCGACTTTTTGGTGTTTAGATATCAAGTAATTTCCATTGGTCTCTAGAAGTTATCTTGGCAGATTGCCAGCTGTCATGGCTCTGTACCTTGGGACTTCGGCAAACTTTAAGACATTCACTGGCCATCTTACACTAAAAAGGAAGAAGTCCTCTTCCTAATATTTATAATTAGAACATTTCCAATTCAGTTTATGGAAATTTAACCCAGTGTCAATTGATGATTAGAACAAATTCTATATTGAAGTCAAATATTTTATTTTACTTATAATTCAAAACTGTGCTTCTTTCTTACTTTATTTCTGTCTTATTTACTTTAAGTCATTAGCTGAGGTTTCTAAGTTGAATGTTATGCTAGTTTTTACAAAGCATTGGAGGAGGTTTGGGGGAGCATATTAAAACCCCAACAATTTTACTATCCGTTAAGTGAAAATACTCTTTGTAGCTGAAGAAACCGAACTCTTCTATTTCTGGTCATGAATGCTCTCATACTAGTAAACAATCTTAAATGAAACCCTTTAAATTCACATTAGCAAATATATGAAAAAAGTACTCCAAAAATGATAGGGGAATTTAGTCTTATTCTGGGACAGAAGCAGAGAGAATCATAAATGTCAGTGACATGGGTATTTTCTTTTTTCTACCAAGAGTATGACAAAAAATTGCATGTCAAGACGTTTCTAAAAGGAAGGAATCTGTCAGCACATTCCCCACGGCACTCAGACTGGATGCACTTCCCTTATTCTTGGTCCTGGTTCCCTATCCCCAACTGAGTGTCACTTTCGGCCTTCCGTGCAGAAGTATGACAAAAAATTGCATGTCAAGATGTTTCTAAAAGGAAGGAATCTGTCAGCACATTCCCCACGGCACTCAGACTGGATGCGCTGCCCTTATTCTTGGTCCTGGTTCCCTATCCCCAACTGAGTGTCACTTTCGGCCTTCCGTGCAGGCTTTTTTGAGATAATATTTCCATTCTGCAATTTTATACTCACATTGTGAAAAGAACAAATAGTTGAATTTCTGTTTTTCAATTCATCTCAACCATGAAATCATACTCCCTGAACGAATATTCTTCTTTCTTTATCCACTCTATGACCTCTGAGTTTGTGATGAAATAATATAACATATTTCCTTCAGATTTTTAATATAATGCAAGGATGTTTTCTTAATATTTTCATTAAGCTTTAAAAATACATAAGCAACAATTACCTCCATTTAAACGAATGCTTTAATATTTTCCATTGCTTAGATATCTTTCTTCTGTACCATGTTTTTCTCTTTCTTGATTTCTTTATTCTGGTTCACTTCTAGAAAATTAACATGAAAAAAAGTATTAGACGATACGTTTTCTATGATTTTTTATTTATTTAATTTTTAAACTTATTTATTTTGGCTGTTGTACATGCATACAGTTTGGCTGACTGTAGAACTCAATAGTCATAATAATTTCCCCTTGGAATTATGTAAAGATTGCTCCCCAGACACCTAAGCCAACCTGATTCTGGTTTCTTTGCAGGTAAATAGTCTATTCCAAGTGGATACATATTTTATCTTCTCTTACAGCAAATGGTTCCTTAGTGATTCATGATTGAAATTCAGAATTTATACCACAGAAGATATCTCTAATTGGTCAGGATATCCTTTCTTGCTTTTCCCAGACAGAACCTCAGAATCTTTCTCAACACAGGCAGCCACTACCCATCAGTAATAATTGGTGCACCAGATAAAAGCTATTTTTCACCCATTCTCTAAATAATAGGTTTTTAAACTAATTCTAATTCTAATTTATGAACTAAATTTTCTGTAGTAGCTTTTATGTTATTTACTTCCTCTACTACATAGTCACATTTGGAAGTCACATTTTTATTTCCCAGCACATTTTGTTTCTTTCATATTGTTTCATGCTCGTGGCAGGCTTAGTATGGTGGCTTTGATGTTTTAAAGTTTCCCTGTTTCCTACTTAAATTCATCGCCTATTTTAGGCCGAGGACTTTTCAAAAGTCTGTTTACATTGATTGATGAGGTCATTAGCAACTGTCATCAGCCCTTTGGTGACAGTTTACCCTCCCCCAACCATGGGTGAATGTGACCAAGAAAAATTTCTGCTCTGGTTGTCAGACACTTGGATCCAAGAGATGCTCACGGGTCAGAAAAACTCAGGAGAGTGGGAGGAACTGCCCCTCTTTCCACAGAAGGTGCCTTGTAGTAAGTAGGTGACACTTGCTCAGTTTTCTGCCAGAGCTTCTCCATATTTCAGACATGTAACTAGGAACCCTTTACATTTTATAAGTTTTATTATCTTCTCTTTGTAACATTGGTTTTGACATTTTAGCAAAAAGTTGTGAGAAGTAGGGATTTGTATGCACGGCCTTAGGCATCTTCCAGAGTATTTTTAAATTACTTTTTAAGGTTTTTTAAAACCTTGCCTTTTAGAATCAACATTTCTAAATATCACGTATGGTAAATTGAAAGGTCACTTCAACTTCTTTCTCATCCCACATCAGAGGGATATTATATATGAACACTACTTGTATTTTATTTGGAGTTTTAAAACTCAGAGTATTCTATAGTTACTTTTCATCTAAGATTCTAAGTAAGCATAAATCTTTCCTGTAATTATCCTTTATCAAATCTGCAGGAGATAAGGTTGGAGCACTTATTGCTTTTATCTCCTAAAATGCACAATCTGTATTGGAATGATGTTGGCTGCTTTGCATGGTCATGTGGTGAGGGATCTGACTCAACAATTAAGTTTCTGTCCATGTAATTGTACTGACTTTATTTATTTATTTTTTCACCCATTTTTGTCTCCCTCTCTTTCCAGATCTAGCATCTTGGGCTTCTGTGTACATATACACTGCCTCCATAGAACTATTAAGTGACTATACTCCCCTGTATTTCACTACATGTGAAGACCAGGGTAGATTTCAGACTCCTAAAGGTGAAAGACCTGTGATGGTCTGAAACAGCAATCCTAAAAATTCAAATATCATTTTAGAAGAGGGATAAATCCTTCAACCACAACAGAATGCTTTTAGGCAATGATTGCTTGAACTTCATGAATAGAATCTCTTTATGGTTTTCAGGAAGTCAGCATTGCATTCACATGCAAATTATAAGGTATTGCTTTTTCCATGAAAAGCTTCACCAAAGCTCTGTTTTATGGGGATTCTGAATCATCTTTATGTTGTGCATGAAGTGCACCTCAAAGTAAAGAGGGTGCTGGTGCAGCATGAGGGATAGAGAGATCTCTGTAAAATCAAGTTGGCAGATCCAGCTCTCAGAATCTACACACCATGTGCTCCTCCGTAGAGATCTATTATGCACGTGCTTACCCAAAGGGAGCTTCTTGTCATCCAATCATTTAAACTGAGTTATCAGAGTAAAAAGCAATCTGAATCTTTGACCAATATAAAGGTATGTATTTGAATCATGAGTTTGGTAAGGTAAACCGCAATCTAAGTTATATGTAAATGGTCATAGATTCTGAAATGTTGGGATTTTACTCTATTTAAATCATGTACAAGGGGAAAAATAAAACAGGTCTTCAAATATCTTATTAGTAAGGCAAAATGTCAATAACATGCAGACTTCTCTAAAAGTAAATAAGCCTTGGTATTGGCTGCTTGGACGATCACTTTAAGACTAATAATATTCCAGGAAATACTCCTCAGCTCATTCTAAGCAACAGACATAATATGTGTTACTTGTTTCAGTGGCTGGGTTGGTTGAGGTGTAACCAGCTGCAAATGTAACAGGATCCTGTGAGTATGTACTGAGCATAAGATTCATGTTGGTTCAAGGCAGGTCCTCTGGGTCATCCAGTCAACCTCAGCTGTGATGTCTAGAGAGGTCATTGGATGGTCCCTGTCCACTACTTTTAAAAGAGCTTTTCCCCTTGCACAGTGATAAAAAAAAGAAAAGAGTCAGTGTGTTTCATTCTGTCCACACTACTATACCAAAATATCTTAGGTTGGGTAAATAATAAATGATAGAATTTTATTGCTCATAGCTCTGGAGGCTGAAAATTTCAAGACCAAGATTTCAGCAGATTCAGTGTCTGGTGAAGCCTCCCTCTCCTTAAAAAATGATGCCTCTGGCTGTGTCCTCACATGGCAGAAGGGGCAAAAAAGGGGTGAACAGACTCCCTCAAGCCCTTTTGTAAGGTCACTAATCCCTTTCACAAGAGCTCTGCTTAATCACCTCCAAAAGACCTTGCCTCTTAATACCATTGCATTATGGATTAAACTTCAACATGAGTTTTAGAAGGTCCCAAACATTTAAACTAAAGCACGGTAGAAAACCTGGTTTAACAATTATTGGAATTTACACTACTTGGTCTATTAAGAGCCTAACATCCCTTCTTTACTCCTGCCTCCCTGCAATCTTCAAAGTGAAGGGTAGGGATAAATTAAGAGAAAAATAAATGTCAACAGAGCACTATAATAAGTTTCTATTTCCTCCAAAGCCAAATTGTGCCTTGACTCTCCATTTGTTCAAAACATGCACACACACTATGTATTATATTTTTATAAAATATGAGTAAATAAACACCAAGAATTGTAAAACGGATGACCATAACAAAAGCAATGATGATTAGATTGACCAAAAATAAAACACATGCATGTTACCAGTAAACTGACATTCTAACGGCTCCTTTATTTTGCAGTGAAAATTGATTTACATGTTTTTGACCTTGAGAACTTGTAGGATTTCAGATTCCCTTCCCTCCCATCTTCCCCTTTTCTTTCCTCCCTCTCCTCCATGGCTCCTTTATTTTGCAGTGAAAATTGATTTGCATGTTTTTGACCTTGAGACCTTGTAGGATTTCAGATTCCCTTCCCTCCCATCTTCCCCTTTTCTTTCCTCCCTCTCCTCCATTAATTTCTTCTCTAAACAAATATTTTCAGGTTGTAATTTGAGGTAAGATTTAGAAAGACTTTGAAGGTTATGCTAAAATGATTGCAATTTATTTTGAAAGGAGTGGAGCCTTTTCGCATTTCTGAGAAGGGGACTTTCATGAGCTGATCTGTGTTTTCCAAAGACAACACCCACAATGAGATTGGTAATACATCAGAGGGGCATGTCTGGAGGTTTATTACTTCATATTGTACATTTAAGTCTGTGGGCCAATTAAATCAATTTTTTTCTTCAATGTGAGATAGAGGCCAACATTCCTCTTTTCAAACATAGATACCAGATTCAGCTGGTACTACCTATGGCAGTCGTCAGACTCATCCCACTGATTGGCAGCATCTCCTCCTTCATTAATCAGGGGACTCTATGAGGCAAATTGGTTGCACAAAGATCCCCATAAAAGATCTACTTCTGCACCTGTCTCTCTGGCTCTAGAACTTTCACTTCCCTCCAACTCTGCTTTGAACTCAGCCACATGACTTGTGTTGACCAGTTGAATGTGAGTAAAGTTCTTCAGTGTACCAGGGCGCACTGCACAAAGCTCATGGAAAAATGGAATTAAAATTTAATACGAATCTTCCCATGAACTTCTTCAAGACCCCTCAAACTTGTGAATTTCCATGTGCCCTGTTGCATGACTGGACTTGCTCCTTTTTGGATCTCTGTATTTACTATGATGATGTGCCTGGAGAGGAAGAGGGATGTGAGAGACCCATGGGTGAGTGGCCCAGTCATCTTAGCCATAACAGGTGAACCCACCATAGACTGGCTACAGCCAGCTCACCTACAACATGTCCCACAGCCCAGCCCCAACCAGCAAAGGCACTCACAGACTCACAGCTGACCACAGACACCCCAGTGAGATCAAACTCCCCAACTGACCACAGATCCATGAGCGATAATAAATGCACATTGTTTTAAGGATAAGTCTATTTTAGGGTCGTTTGCAAAACATCATTATCATGACAGTAGGTAACAAATGCAGAAATTGCTACATAGAAGCGGGGTGCTGGTGCTGCTGTAACAAAAATCGAATATACCATCACTGGATTGGGGCCAGGTAGTGGGCCAAGAATGGAAGAAGGGGAGACATATTTTTAGGAGGTTTGAATTGTTGTGACCCATGGTATGTATTGGTGGAACATTTTGCAAAATCATCATATGTGATAACTTGGGAGATACAAATGTAACTAATAAACTTTTGGATTTTAACAATTACATTTTGAGGCAGAATGTTGAATGTCCAACTGGCTCTTCCTAGCTAGGAATTGGTTATTACAAGAAATGTATGAGATAAAGGAAAAATGGTGCAATCAGAATTTGGAGGGAATAAGGAAGATCCAGGATTTTCAACATTGGGATATAAAACTTTTTCTCTTCTCCAGTATTTCCATTAGGTAAAAGACTCCTAGGAGAAGACTCTCAGTTTGAAATGGAGATTAAATTAACAATGTGTCTGTGAGAACTTTTCTGATAATCTCAGTGTATCTTCTCAGACAGACAAGTCTTCTACATATCACAGTATGAGTACATTAATAAAAATCAGGAAAGGCAATGCTGATAAATGCTATTACCTAATCCACAGTTCATATTCAAATTTTACTAACTCTCCCAATAACGTTCACTGTTGCTATATTTCTTTATATATATCAAGACCCAATTCAGTATTGGACATGGCATTTAATTACCATGTCAAGTTAGTCTCCTTTAATCCAGAGAATTTACTCAGGCTTCATCTTTTAAGATTTTTGCTTTAAGAATTCAGCCCAGTTATTTTGTAGAATGTCCCTCAATTTGAGTTTATTGCATGCTTCCTCATGATTAAATGCAGGTTGCTTTTTATTTTTTTGGCAGGAATACGAAAGAAGTAATGTTTCCTTCTCAGGGCATCGTATCTACAGGCATATCATGACAGTTTGTTCCGTTATTGACGATATTAACTCAAACTACGTGGTTAAGGCTGTGTTAAGTTAACCCATCATAAAGTTGTTATCCCTTTGTGATTAACAAATATTTTTGAATCAATGTAAATATTTGTTGTTTATCAAACTTTCACTCATTATTTTTGCATCTACTGAAGAATTCCGCCTGAATCAATTACTACTATGGTGAGATTATATTTTTTCACCATGCATAATGCCATTCAGGGTTGTTAGTTATGCATTGCAAATCAATTTTAGATAGTGTAAGCAGAAAAATAATTATGAAAACATATTAGAGACACTGAGAGAGTGTCACAGAGAGCCAGAGGACTATACTCTGAGATGGCTCTCTTAGGAGCAACAACACATGCCACACTAGGATCCCTCCAGTTAGAGGCACATGGCCCTGTAGACACAACCACTGCAGAAGGTGCTGGGAGTACCCGGCATGGTGCCATAGCTGGACTCGATGGAGGGGGTCTCTGCCTCACTCTCTCCTCAATGCACTCTGCAAGGCACCTTGTATTAGACAGGGTTCTCCAGAGAGACAGAACCAATAGGATATGTACATAGTTACATGAGAGGGGATTTAGTAGAAGAATTGGCTCACATGATTGTGAAGTCTGATGAGTCCCATGGTAGGCCGTCTGCAGACTGGATGTTGAAAGCGTGGCCCAGTCCAAGTCCGGAAGCCTCAGAACCAGGGAAACAGATGGTGTGATCCTCAGTCTGAGGCCAAAGGCCTTAGAGCCACGGGTGCTGCTTGTGTAAGTCCTGGAACCCAAAGACTGAAGAATCTAGAGTTGAGATGTCTATGGACAGGAGAGAAGAGTGTATCACAGCTCCCGCAGATAGAATGAGAGATTTGCCTTTTCCTTTATTTTTGTTCTCTCCAGGCCCCCAGCAGATTGGATGGTGCCCACCATACTAAAAGCAGATCTTTCCCACCCAGTCCATCCAGGCCCACATGCTAATCTCTTCCAGAAACACTTTCACAGGCACACCCAATCATCATGCCTTACCAGGTTTCTAGGTATTCCTTAATCTAGTCACCTGAAATTAACTATCATCCCCTTACTTTTTAGATTCTCTGGATTCTGAGTAGAAGCCTCATTTACGTTCATCCAGATATGCTGACAGATGAAGCCAAGGTCACATGCTTTCTCCTTAGCTGCAAGGGAGGCTGAGAAGTAAGTTCTGGTTTTTCCTTGTGAGGGCAGCATGCCACTCACAAGGTGAGGAATTCCCAACCCCTGGAAAGGGATGTTTTGAAGAATTTTTTTTAAATGGTAGTTTGAACAATAGGGTTTTTCTTTTCCCTTCTTTCCTTCCTTCCTTCTTTCTTCCTCTCTGTTTCTTTCTCTCCTTCCTTTTTTTTTCTAACATTACCTTCTATTATTCTAAAAGTTTTTCATTATCTTTCTTTAATGGTATCCATGCCTTAATAAATATGGTTCATTCTAAATTTTTCCAACAATGTCTGGAATTATTCAGGACCTCTATTCTTCCACAATGGACACGGGTCACAGCATTCTTTAGCTATGCACTAAAGAAACCCTCTGCCTGCTTATGTCATCTAGAATCTTAGCCTCAGTGATGGAAACACAAAAATCAAATTTAGATATATAATCAATTACACTAACACATATATGATACTAAAATCTTTACTACGAATAGTTTCTTTAATTCCATGCCATAACTCTTAGCAGACTTTTCCTTTTTTTATAGTATATCGTCCCTCCTTTAAATGGAGGATTTTGGTAAACCATCTTAAAATGTAAAGACTGAAGATGTCTTTATTGTGTCACAAATTTAAATGGCCTGCCATTGTCAAGGACTTTGCACAGACTCTTATCAGAGTTAAAACTGCTGAGGCTGAACATGTGCCCACGGACTTGGTGATTCTGAAATATCCAGACTCCTCCTCGAACTCCCATTGGTAATCTTGTTTTTTAGGGCTTCAGGTTCTCCAGAGGAACAGAATAAGGGACAGAAGCTACCCATGGCAAGCTCATTGCTTCACCAGGGCAGGTTGTGAGCCTAGAGAGAATAAGCTTCAAGATCATTTGATAAGTCAAAGAAATACTACATAGGAGTTGACTATTGATTTGGAGCTTTGAGAAAGGCAAATGGGGGTATGCGCTATGAGAGAACGTGAATAGTGGCTGAGTCCCAATGTAAGTAGCAGTCAGAAAGTAAGAGAAACTTGAGTTAAAAACCCAGCTCTGCCTTTGACTGGCTATTAACTTAGCAAATTACTTAACTATTAGAAGATTCCATTCCTTGTTTAGAACATGGGCTAATGACAACATCTGCCTCAACAGGCTTATTGTGGGGAGTAAACCACATAACACCCACAAAGAACTTGGCTCAGAGCCTAGTTCCAGAGGAGTCCCCTCCAGGCATGGGCAGTCACAACTTCTAAGTGTTTGGGAGCTAATTTTCTCCCTTCACGGTCAAACCGCTAACACACGACTGACTGCATTAACCCTGCTGAGGTCTTGGAGCTCATTGCAATAATTGTGTGCCCCCTGCCTCTGAGCATTAAGTGCTCCATTATGATGACTAACCATTCCTACCCTGGGAAGCTAGAGACTTGTTTGCCAGCAGCCATCGTCAGCTTCTAGAAACCAGGTGCTTCTGCTCGGCCCCCTACTGGAACAAATGAAGCAGTGGACCGAGGGTACAGGGATGACCAGTCAGATGCTACTGCCCAGTGGGAGAAGCACATACCCTGGGGGCCTGATCATGAGGCATCCAGGGCCTGAGCTCCCTTGGGGAGGGAGTGCAGAGAGCCCAAAGTCAACCATCGTCTGGAGACTTTCCTCTACCTTTGTCAAGAACTTTGCTCAGACCCTGATCAGAATAAATACACACCCATGGACTTCAGGGGCTCTGAAATGTTCAGACCACTCCTCCACCTCGCAGTAGTTATCCTGAGAGAGGAAACAACTTTAAGATCATTATAATTAACATGCCATCAATCAGTGTGCAATCAGTCAGTCAAATAGAACTTGCTTTTGCATTGCATCTCAAAAAGAAAACTAAGAATTTTGTTATATGCCTGAGAACAAACATAAACCAAGTGTTTTGATAAAATCTGAAACTGCTTTAAGATTCCAATTACTTCAATTCTTGAAGTTAGAGAAGATGCACATTATTGTACTGAATTTCTGATTCAGAGATACCTGTTTTTGTATAGGATCTGTGTTAGTCCACTTCTGTTGCTTATAACAAAATATCTGAAAATGGGCAATTTATAAAGAAAAAATATTTATTGCTTACAGTTTTGAAGGCTGGGAAGTCCAAAGTCCAGAGAACTCACCTGGTGAGAGCCTTGGTGAGTAGTGACTCTACACAGTGACACAGGGTCTCACATGGCATATGGTGGAGCTAAGAGAAAGCTAAGCTTTTCACTTGCTCTCCTTTTAAAGCCACCAGAGCCACACCCATGACCACCAGTAAACCATCAACTTATTACTCAGTAAATGGATCAAGCCATTTACTAGGCATGGTCTTCAAAGTCCAATCACCTGCTAAAGGCCCCACCTTTCAAATGCCACGATTGGATTTCCCACCCTCTTTGCATTGTCAGGGGGAATTAAGTTTCCATGAGCTCTGGGGTGACATCCAGTCCATGGCAGCATACTTTTATTCTTCATTTTGAGACTAGGTAAGGTCACAAGAGAAGATTGGTCTGTATAGAAAATCACTTGGAGCAAGATGGTGACACAAACTGTGTACTTGAAAACCTCAGGAAAGTGTTCATATTGGGTAGAGGCTACCCTCAAGATTCTGCTTCCACCACGTCCCTAAATACCCCAGACCACTGGCCCCAAGTCTAAACTATTGAGGTTTTAGGATAGCCCTGCCAGTCTTTTCCTTTCGTTTAGAAAAAGTATTTGTCTAGGCACCATATTTCTCAAAAGACAGATACCTCATCTTTCTCTTAATAATTAATAATTATTGAATACTTGCTTGTTGGGCCAGCATTTGACCCCAGGAATGGGAATTTGGGGCCCATCCACCATCCTGCTGTTGCCATCCAAAAGGAATACTGGGAATGCTTAGATTTAAAATGGGAGGAGTCATTAGACTTTGGTTGATAAATGAACACAATTTGAACTTGAGCAGTAAAGAATTAATAATGAAAGTATATTTCTATGCTCAGCTTTCCTTTTCTTCCTTTTCTGAACGTGGTAAAAGATTTAGATGTGCTACAAACAGAAACAGAAAAGCACCTGTCATCAAAAGGAAAACCTAGGCATCCACATAGGAGAAAGCTCTGTATTTGCGTATAGTGAAGTTCGTAAAGGATTGTAAAGGGGAGAGGATCTGCTCCTGATCCATGTCACAAGGGAAAGGAAAAGACAAATATTAGTCCTGTGTCTCCCAGAGTCAGGCAGGAATTACTGTGGAGATGTCTGTCTTCAGCTTCAAAACAGAGGAAAGCGGCACTGGGGAGAACCAGACTGACGACAATGGCCCCTGAATTTGGAAGGCTATGGTCAGCCACAGGCACCACCCTGCAGAGGACCACTCAGCCAGTAGCCAGGACATTTGACAGGCCAGAAAGGAGAAGACAAGGTGATCTCAGGTGTACCTGCCCATCAGACGCTTCTGTGCCACCTCCTGCTTAGCCCCTTCTCACCTGGGCTTTTATCGTAAAAGGAGAAATTATAAAATTTATCCTGCCAAACAAACCAAAAATCACCAGTTTCACTGAAAACTTACAGGTGATTTCAGGACAATGGCAGGCTTCTCAGTGATTAAATAGGGAACCATTGAGGTTGCTTTGAGCAGTCAGATGCAGCCAAAGAGACACAATTTTCTAGAGAAGCCCTGAGGTCTCTGACGAGGCAGCCACCACCTTTGGGGCTCAGGATTGGTGTGGTCTTGCTCACTCAGCAGACACATATGGATATACAAGGATTCTTCAAAAAGTTCATGGAATGATTTGTATTATCTTTTAATTCTACTTTTCCACAGAATTTTTGAAGTACCTTTGTAGGTCTTCAAGTTGGTACAGATTCTCACGGTCTCCATATCTGACCTAATTTGGTTCAACAAGCTCTCATTAGGTAATTGTATAATGAAAGTCAAGGAGCTAGGATGCGTTCTACGTGGCACAAAAAGAGAAGAGAAAAGGCATCTTAATTTGGTATCCACCTCAGCTCTGTGCTAGGCATTCCAACACAGGATCTTGCACAGCTGGCACGTAAAGTGGGGCTGTCACGTTTCAGATAAGTAGCTGCAACAGGAGACAATGTGCCGCTCAAGCTATCTTTAAGGGTTTGGGTGAAGAGTTAGTTAATAAAGGAATGATGATGCCCAACAATGAAGGGACACTGGATTAGAGTCATGAAGGCTCTTGGCAGGTAGGGGGATTATGGCACATTTCTTTCTGGGGAACTAACAGATGGTGTGGAGGTGGACAGAAAGTAAGACGTTCTAGGGTGAGTTGCTAAAGTTTGATGAGAAATTAGGAAACGAGAGGAAGAAGGGAGAAATATGCTCTTTAATATTACCAATGGCCTTTCATGACAGTCTAAGAAACATTTACTTTATTAGTCTGCAATAGGTGTAGAGTTTTATTAAGTTTTCACAAAGAGAAGATTGGTCTGTATAGAAAATCACTTGGAGCAAGATGGTGACACAAACTGTGTACTTGAAAACCTCAGGAAAGTGCTGCTGTACGGCCAAGGCGGATGCCGCTCAAGCTATCTTTAAGGGTTTGGGTGAAGAGTTAGGTAATAAAGGAATGATGATGCCCAACAATGAAGGGACACTGGATTAGAGTCATGAAGGCTCTTGGCAGGTAGGGGGATTATGGCACATTTCTTTCTGGGGAACTAACAGATGGTGTGGAGGTGGACAGAAAGTAAGACGTTCTAGGGTGAGTTGCTAAAGTTTGATGAGAAATTAGGAAACGAGAGGAAGAAGGGAGAAATATGCTCTTTAATATTACCAATGGCCTTTCATGACAGTCTAAGAAACATTTACTTTATTAGTCTGCAATAGGTGTAGAGTTTTATTAAGTTTTCACATGTTGTCATTGCACACTGAGCTTAAAACAGATAGGACAGGAGAGAGACCATGTGCTGGCATGCAAAGCCGGGCATCCCTGTACTTCCCTCAGCCAGTGCTTTGCTGTATGCTGGTCATTGGCCAAATGTGCTAAATTGAGAAGTGCTATCAGTAAAAAACACACACTGGATTTCAAAGATTTAGTACCAAAAACATGTAAACAATCTCTCTTAATTTTTTATATTGGTTACATTTTTGAAGTGTCAATATTTTTGATAAAGTGGATTAATTGAAATATATTAAAATTATATTCAACAATTCCTTTCCAACTTTTTCATGTGGCTACTAAAACAATTTAAAACCACCTATTAGCTCAGATTATATTTCTGTTGGGCAATGCTGTGCCAGGCAATGAGCCAGAAGAAGCAGGTAGTGGACTGCAGGAGGGCAAGAAGAGAGGTTGACCAGTTGCCTGAACGGGTCTTTCAGGTGAAATTCTAGGACCCCAGGAGGAGACCTACTGGGAACAGGAGGAAGGACAACCTATTGGAAGGACATCTTTCTTGGTTTGAGAAGGATGGAGAAAGTGTGTCAGGCAGGCTGTTTTTGAAGTACTGAGGAGTTTAAGTAATTGGTTCAATGTCACATGTTAGTGAGGGTCAGAGATAGGATTTATAAACCAGGTTTGGTCTAATGGAGATCACCTCCTAGGGGACACTCATCTAGCAGGAATTTGGGGACCCAAAACAGTACAATCTCCTTGAATGGGCAAGAGAATTAATACACATAAACCAGTCTTCTGCGGTTTCCTTTTAAGGGCTAGTGATGGGCACTCCTTGGCAAACCTCTGCTCTGAGTGGCTGCGCTCCACTTTGATAGGCAAAGGCGTCCCAGTGAGCATGATGTTTACTCGCCAATCTCTGTTAATGTGCTCCTGAATGTGAAGCAGACAGCCAGGGCTGCTGCTGAAGTGCGTAC
>NW_007729167.1:149825-161118 GCF_000696425.1 Galeopterus variegatus
TCTCTGTTAATGTGCTCCTGAATGTGAAGCAGACAGCCAGGGCTGCTGCTGAAGTGCGTACAGGAGGGAGCCTTCCCAGAAGCACAGAGCTCTTGACTTTCTACTTTCATAAACCTTTACTCTTCTCCCAGCTCCTGTAGAAAAAATCTCTTTATTTGACATGTATATGGCCACAACTCCCCTAGCTTTGATTTTTCCTACTAGGACTAATAAAGAGAACATCCAATGATCACTCTTAAAAGGCTATATTTTACAACACCATCTATTTTCTAAACCTACAGTACAGAATTTTATACTTTTTTCCATTTAAGTAAGTTGTATTCCTAGAATGCATTGATCTGCTTTAACAATATTTTTAGTTACCTTGTATATCTAAATTGCATATTTAAGCTTGGCCTGAGGAATGTATTCCTTACCATTGTGGCATTTAAAAAGTTTCCTTTCAAGATGGTGAACATATAACTCTCTCTCTAAATAGATACATATAACTAAGGCTTAAAAACATTTCTGTAATGAGTCCAGTAGAACAAGATCATTTTGGAATTGGATTAAGATTTAATATAAAGCCTTTGGGGAAATCATTTAACTTCATGGCACTTGGACATTTCCTCAGTTGGTGAGGGGGGTGTACCTGCAAAGGACTTATGAGAAGCTTTATGGATTTGAGTGTGCTGGGGATTGTTTTTTACATAACCACTCACACAGGCAGGGCAGAAAGGAAACTGGGTCAGAGGCATGTCTGGTCCTCCTCATGCTTCTTTCATGGGCAAGTATCAGATTCAGGCACCCGACAAAGGAAACCAGTTGAGCAGTGGCCTCTTTGCAGAGTTTTCCAGTCTTTGAATCAATTCCCCTTGTGTTCTCAGGCTCCTGAGATTTCCAGACACAAACCAAGGGGATTGAAAAGATAACTTTTCAGACAAAAAAAAAAAAAAAAGAAGAAGAAGAGTGGATTTCAAAGAAATAGAGCAAGACACAATTAAAGCAAGCATGTACACTGTGGTTAGCAGTTCTTTTCAGCTCTTCTCCATAATGGAAGCTTGATTACCCTCCATCATTAGAGTTTTAATGCAAATACCATTTCAAAGTAACCTAGTGGTGCCTTCGCCAGGGATGAGGAAGAATTATTAAAATTTGAGCAGTTCTTTGTTAACTATGGCAGTTTTTTTTTTTTCTTGACTAAAATGAGGAATAGGAGCTGAGTGTGAGTGCCACTACCTGAGCAATACGGGAAGCCCCACAGACCGAGCTCAATTGTCCTGTGAGGTTGAATTCTTGTCCTAAAATCAGAAGTAGCTGGGACACAGCAGGACCAAACATGACCTCTAAACTCACCTAAGAGCTGCGTCTGAGAATGCTGTCGTATTTTTAGCCTTAAGTGCAGGAGAAAAGCTCATCACTAAAAGATCTATGGTTGGCCAAAACCCTTAGAAAAAAATCTGTCAGAACTGTCAAGATTCTGCTTGTCTTGATTCACCATCCACAACCACACAACTGACCAAGAAGCATCTGTCTGTGCCGGGTTCTTATCTGAGATATTCTCATATGAGATATGAAGCTGCTATCACTCCTGATAGACGAAAAGATAAAGATGAGAGTTGATGGCTGTAATTAAGGCTGTGTAGCAACCCCAAGAATAAAACCAAGGGGAAAATGATTAGGAATGACTTAATTAAATTTTCTGTAAAGTTTGAACAAAATAACCATGTCTATCAACGTGTGGCTTCCAGCTTCAAGAAGCTCATCTCTTCATGCTAAGAACAAGATCAGGGTAGAGAGGCTGAGTGAATACTGGATCCTGGGAAGGTGGTACCCTGGATACCTCAAGGAACATCTAGAACATCTGTCATCTCTCACAGATGCATTCTGATGCCCAATTACAAAGATTTTCAATGTCGCTGTACGTGAATGCAGATATAAAAATGAGAGCAGGAAATGCATATTGTAACATTAAAAAGCAATCACAAAATGTGTTATATTCTAAAAGATAGCTTATAATAATACAAGAACAAAAAGAGTGTTTTGACTTAAGTCAAAGAAATGACTAAATAGATGAACAGGCACTTTTTTAGGCACTTCAGAGAAATTTTGTTCCAAATGTCCTGTGTCTTGACATGAAGGCAGAGTTCAGCTACCGATAGACAGAGGGGCGCTATCACGTGAATCTAGACTCCCTGGGAGACAGCAGAAGCAGCAGCAGCAAAGGGCAAACTCACTGCAGTGGTAGGAAGTCCAGCTCTGCAGACAGGGCTCAGGAGCCGAAGGGTAGAACTGTCTCCTCTCACCAAACAGCAGAGCTGCCAGCATCAGTTCAGATGAAGCCTGTGTCCCATCACTCTGGACGAGAATCTTATCCCCATCCTGGCTACAGGAGAGTTGATTATGTACACAGAGGAAACTGAGCCTGCAATCCAGCATCACCTCTCTTAATTGTTGGGAGAAAACTTGCCCCTTACTTGATTTCTCTGAGTCAGCCTGAGGCTCCCACTGCCCACTGTCCCACTGGGGAAGGAAGCACCAGCTTTATTCACTGTGATTTGCAGACTTTCAAGTGTGTTCTCTGCACGTTTTCAAGTCCACCGGGTCCCAATAGGGCTCTATTTGGCTCCTGAGCCCTGGCTCTGGCCCTGCTGCAGTTGACCACTTGCCCACATGGCATGTGTGTATGGTGTAAAGCTGGTGCTCAGTTCTCCCTCAAGAGTGTGGCCTGGACCCTCCTTAGGGATTCCTTCTGTTTCCAATCCAATGGCTGGGATTTCTACCCTGTTTATTCCTGGGAGATAAAGCTCCACTGCAAACACGAAACAGGGGTGCATGCAGGGGATGCTGGGGTGAGAAGGCCCACAGCTGTCGATGAATAGTAAACGTCCCCTGTGCCCAGTGACAGTACTAAAGAAGGCACTCTGCCCTCATTCACTCCTTCATCCCCTTATCTTAGCAGGAGAATGATTTCTACTACTATTTCGTAGACAAAGATACTGAAGCTCAGAGTTGTCGAGCTCAGCTAACCCCGATCTTCTGAAGTATAGGTTTTTGTGAGGATTAAATGAGATGAATAAAGGGTGGCAGTTGCTCAGTAACATCAATCACCTTCCTCTGTGAAATCCTCTTTGCTTTGCAGTATTCCACAGGGCTGTCCCTAACAGTCTCAATACAGAGATGACCTGGTTCCGCTTGTGCAGGATTCTGTTGGCGTTCCTTGGATTTAACAACTGCCCGTATGTTTTTGAATAATCCAAACTCTTTTGAGCAACTTTTTGATAATTTTATCATGTGATTATTAAGCAAAATAAATTGATGGATGGGAAGACAGAGAAAATGACAGAAATATGCATATCCACTAACATACATGCACACTCATGTATATATACATATACATAAATTTATGTTTGTATATATGTGTATGTGCAGACACACACATATTTATACACATGGACATATTCATATGAGGGTACTTCAGAAACTTTGTGAAAAAGTAGAATTGAAAGATAATACAAATGTTTCCATAAACTTTTTAAATTACCCTGATATATACATAGATCCTTGATTCGTGGTACTTGGCTTGGCCTGGTTAGATAGATGGATAATGAATTGGTCCATATACAATCCTCCCTTTACACCTGTGATTGCTGAAACTCTGACAGCTCCTTTAAATTTTGGCAATCCCATTGCTATTATGGGAGTGGTCCTCTTTTCTACATTCCATCAGAGATGCAGGACTCTGTAATGAACACGGAGCACTTATTTCTCTAAATCCTAAATCGAGTGATAGAATGAAATTCTGAACAGATATCACTGAATTATGTTCAGAATAGGATAGCAAAGCTATTAAAAGATACCAAAACTGTTCTTATGGAGACTCGCATTGTTCATGCCTTACCTTGGCCAGTAGCCAGCTGTAGATGCGCCAGAGAGAACACAACTAGACACTGATACAGTGAAATAGAAAGTTGCCCTTTGAAAATAAACAAATGTTTAGCAGATTCTAAAATAGATACCAAACATGTCTCAAATTCCTAGCTAATCTTCACCAACTGAGCTATCTAAAGTTTAAAATATTTCTCTTTTTTATGCTTTTTTATTGTGCATATTTAAGGTGTATGACATGATGTTTTCACTGTACTTATCTTTTTTTTTTTTTTTTTTGTTTTTTTTTTGGCATATTTAAGGTGTATGACATGATGTTTTCACTGTACTTATCTTTTTTTTTTTTTTTGTTTTTTTTTTGGCATATTTAAGGTGTATGACATGATGTTTTCACTGTACTTATCTTTTTTTTTTTTTTTGTTTTTTTTTTGGCATATTTAAGGTGTATGACATGATGTTTTCACTGTACTTATCTTTTTTTTTTTTTTTGTTTTTTTTTTGGCATATTTAAGGTGTATGACATGATGTTTTCACTGTACTTATCTTTTTTTTTTTTTTTGTCTTTTTTCGTGACCGGCAACGGATCACAACCCTCAGTGTCGCCCCCGTACCGGACCGGGACTGACTACGAGATCGCAACCCTCGGTGTTGCTCCCGCACCTCGCTCAGCGAGTGAGCGGCCGGTCTGTATGTGGGATCCGAACCCTCGGCGGGAGTGCCGCCGCGCTTCCCAAGCAGCACACTGTAGCAGTGCGCCACCGGGCCGGCCCTCACTGTACTTATCTTAATACACATAGACATAGTGAAGTGATTACTACAGTCAAGCAAATCAACACGCCCATCACCTCATATAACTACCTTTCTTTTGTAAGAGCACCTAAAACCTACTCTCTTGGCAAATTACCAGATCCAATGAAATATTTCTTTTAAAATTAATATATAGATACACAGAAAAACCTAAATGGTTTTTTATCTACATCTATATCTAAATGTATAGTATATGTACATATAGGAGGGTACCTTAGGAAGTCTGTAGGTAAATAGAATTAAAAGACAATACAAATCTTTCCATGAACTTTCTGACGTACCCTCACATATGTATATCTGGCTACATCTATCAACCATACACCTGTGAGTGTGCATAATGTCACCGTCACTCTGAATGGACAGAAGATGTACAAAACCAAGCTGTGTGGATGAATTCAAAGCCATTTCCTTGAGCATAGATGTTATTCTTGGGATGCTGCCTGGCAGGATCCCAAGTAAGGAAAAAGGGATGACAGTTGTCTCTTCCAGCCACCAGGCAGGAGAGAAGCAGAAGGCATCCTGAGATTTTGCTCTCTTGCATTACAAGAATCCCAGGGTGGTAGGCAAATTTAGAACGCATTTGTAAACTAAAGTTCATTGTACAAACCAAGTTGGTCCTCACGGAACTTTCCCAGCCAGCAGGCACACTGCCATTGAAGCCTGGGAATTACATGACATTCTTTTTTAGACTGGCCACTTTTCTCAAGAGTGTTTGAAGTCCAAGCTCAGAACCCCGGATTATCCAATTTTCCATTCACAGGGTAGAATTCCATAACGACCCCTTAGACGACCATTTCTCAAGCTTCTGTTTGTCAGCTCAGCCAAGCTCTTAATGGGAACCTCTCGAAGACAATTCAGAAATTAGTTATTTACTGGGTTTAAAGCACCCATTGCTTTTATGTGAGGTGAGAAAATTAATTTCATATTTTAATTTTAAAAAAACAATCCCATATATATTCATAGTACCGAGTACATGGTCCTTACCGTCTAACACTAGTTTTATAATCCAGAGAGCTGCTGTGTCCTTTACCAAGAAGAGAGGGTCAAGAAGGGAAGTTCTGGGTCAACTGAACCTGGGTCCATGAAGCCCACAGCTCGGTTGCCAACGAGAATTTCCAGGGATGCTTCATAAAATGACCTATTTGTTTGGCTTGACACTGACCTCTGAGGTTTATTTATGGAACTGGTTTTCATTTTTACTTTTTTGCCCATCTTACTGGTATAAAGTCTTGGCATCATGAGCTACATAATTCTATCACCTACTCTAGGAAGTGATGCTTTGTCTTAGTTATTCTATACTTGCTTAGCTCAAGCTCAAAGTTTCTTCCTTAAACAATAATAATCTCTCCATTTCTGCTCTCTTCTTTTTTTCTTTTTCTTTCTTTTTTTTCCCCCATAGCTCATCTGTTCTCAAACATAATTTTGAGTGACAACTACTTAGCTTCCAGAGTAGACACCAAATCCATCCCTTTTGGGTCACTAGATCAAGCTTCCTGTACCTCATCTTCACTATAATACAATTCAGAGAAAGGTTCACGTGTTCTTTCTTGAGATGATCAGCATACTTACCATTTAGGTTTTTCTGCTAAAATAGGCACAATTGTCTGTGATCACAATTCTTTACAATGTAAATTAAAATGAAAAGCCAAAAAACATTTATGACTGAAACGTAAGCCAAAGCTTGGCTGAAGTTCACAGAACCATAACAATTAATATTTTGATGATTCTCACAAATGAATTTCATTGTCTTCCTCTGATAATTCAGCAAATAGCTTTGCTTGTCTGCTAGCACCAGGCCTGTGGCTGGGAGAAGCATCCACTCTCGGGGGCCCTTGCCGAGCCCAGTCCCTGCTCCCCAACACCTCTTCCCGCTGCTACACTCGGCTCCTGACCTGGCTTCCCCCTCACTGAGAAATAGAAGCAAGAGAACATAACACCCACAGACCCTCCGCCTCAGCTCTTCACCTTCCAGCTGGTCTCCATGTTCCCTCCCGGTTCACACGTCCTCCAGATGGGCTGCCCACACTCCTGCTGGAGCAACGTTCTCCAGCAATGCCTGCAACCTACTCGAAGGCGAGGCCGAAAAGTTCTCTCCACTTTTTGCCACCCCACTGGGCTTCTCCTTGCCGTGGAATGATCGCCATCGGTGGGAAAGCATGCTGTAATATTACTTCTCACAGCTCTAATGACCCCTGTGCTAAACTGTTCCCTCCACCTGCAATCACCCATTTCTGTGCTCCCCTTTGCAATAGGCCTATGGAGTTACCTACACTCATGAACCCCACTTTCTTTCCCTCATTTCCCCACTAAATTCACTCCATCAGGATTTTGTCTCCTGCACCTCCACTACTCCAGGGTCAGGGATCTCCATGGGGCTTAGCCAGACAGATCAGCCACGTTCTGCCCAGCTGGCGCCTCTCACTCTTGACCCGTGACTTCTCTTGGATTCCACCGTGCCACATGCCCGTGGGATTTCTCACAATGCTTTTTCCCTCCTTTCCTCTCTGATCTGTGACTTGTGTCTCAAAGCTCAATCCCCCTCTCTTCTCTGTCTGCACACATTCCTCCCATGACCTCATGTGGTCTCAAGGCTTGAAATACCATTTACATGCTGACGCTGCACAAACGTATTTCTCTACACAACTTCTGATCTTGTCTTCTTTGTCTAACCCTCCTTTCCATATCTCTACTTGGATACCCTACTGACATTTGACACTTCACATGTTCAAAACAGAGCCCATTCCCAGCCTTCCTACTAAGTGGATATCAACTCTGCCTTACCAACTTCTTAGCCCCCAAACCTGGGGTCATTGTGCACCCTTATCTTTCTTTCATATTCCACATCTTTTGGCTTCTTTTAAAAATCCCGTCCATCAATTGATGCCTTGCAACTATTTTTGAATTTTAGAGCTCCCCATCTGTTCAGAGAGACTGAAATTTCATGCTGGCAATATTACCATGGCCCTCAAGTTGGTTTCCATGTTCCTAATCCTTGATCCTCACTTCATGCCCCCAGAGTCTGTATTAAATGCAGAAGTCAGAGTGGTTCATTAAAAAACATCGGTCTGCTCCTGATATCCCTCCACTGGTGAGAACCTTCCTTTTTCTCCTTCTAAAGTGACTTATCACACCCACCATGATTTTGTCCTGCACTATTTCTTTCTATCACCAAGTCTTCTCCCAGCTCACTCCATCTCTACCAGCCACCTTGCTGGTCCTCAGTTCCCTCAGGCACACTCCAGCCTCAGGGCCTTTGCACTGGATGCTGCTTCTGCTTGGGCAACCCTTTTCCCAGATGCCTTATGGATAATTCTCTCACCTCCCTAAGAGCTTCCAAATACTCTGCATGAGGCCTGCCCTGGCCACCATATTTAAAATCCTAACTGGCTGTCTGATGTTCACTGTTCCTTTTCCCTGCCCTGTTTTGTTTTTCTCTTTGTCGTTTATTGCATTTATTATTTATTTCCTCATGCTAGAATGTACATGAGGTTTCCTCTCTTTTGTTCACTGATGGTTCCTGGGTGCCTAGAAGAGGAACTAGCACATATCAGGTACATGCTTAGTGACTTATTTAATTACTTATTTAATCCTTCCAACTGTCCTTTATGAAGGCACTGCTGGTGGCTCCATTTTACACACAAGGAGGAGGCACAGTAGGTACACCGACTTACTTGCTCAGGATGCACTGTCAGGAGCCTGCAGAGCTGGGATGTGAGTCCAGCAGTCAGACGTCCAGAAGTCTGCTCTTAAGCACTTTGGCCTATGCTTCTCCAAGAACTGAGCAACTAGGGGAACATGACAGACAGGTTTCTGCCCTCATTGATAGAGGAGCCCAGAGAGAAAGGTAGATATTAAGCTCATAATTCTACAAACATTTTTATACGAGCCCTGTAGTGGATTGAATTATGTCCCCCCAAAACTCCCTGAAGCTTGAATTGTGTCCCCCAAGTTTGATGTATTAGACACTTGGCCCCCACTGTGACTGTTAAGAAGCTGGGAAATCCTATTACGGTAATTTAAAGGTGAAGCCTTGAAGAGGTGATAGGATTACAGGACCACACAGTAGTGAATAGACTAAAAATGGTGGTCAGGGGTGTGGTTCTGAGGGCTTTAAAAGAAGGGGAGAGTCTGTCTCTCTCTCTCTCTTGCTCTCTCTGCTTCCACGATCTTGCAGTGGGAGACCCCTGAGTCACTGCCACCACCACCAGATGGACTTTGGACTTCCCACCCTCAGAAGCTATAAGCAATAAATGTCATTTTTCTTTATAAATTACCCAGTTCCCTGTATTTTATTATAGCAACACAAGCAGACTAATACAAGCCCTATGATCAACTCACCTTGAATTCTATCTCTGGTGCCAAGCACTCTTCTTCCAACTGGCCTCCCCACCAAGAAATATCTCCATGTGGGTTTTCTCATGAGTCACTTTGAACTCAGTCAGCTAGAGTAGAAGGGAAGGTCAGTGCAGGTCTTAGAAAAGAGATTATACCAGCAAATTTTGTAAAAATAATTTAAAAAACAGGATAAGTGAACTATGGTGCATCATTTTCCTACTGCTGCAATAACAAATTACAACAAATTCACTGTCTTAACATAACACAAATTTACTGCCATCCAGTTCTGTGGGTGTGGCATGGGCCTCATTAGGCTAAAAGCAAGGTGCCAGCATTCTTTTCTTGAGGATCTAGGGTGGAATCAGTCTCAGTGCCTCTTCTAGCTTGTGGAAGTAGTCAGCATCCCCTGTCTCGTGGCTGCCTCCTTCTCCTCATAGCCAGCAGGGTAGCATTTCTCTGCCCCGGCCTCTCATCACATTTTTTTCCCTGACCCTACCTGAGAAAGGTTTTCTGCTTTTCATGATTCAACTAATGAGATTAGGATCACGTGAAAATCCCAGGATCATTCCCATCCCAAAGTCCTTAGCTTTAATCACCTCTGCAAAGTCCCTTTTGTACTGTAAAGTAACATAATCGCAAGTCGTGGGAATTAGGATGTGCAAATCTTTGGAGACCACTATTCTGCCTACAACATATGGCTATATATTAGAGCTGTTATCTGCCCAAAAGTTAAAGTTGTCCCCAAGGCTTCAGGCTGAAGAATTGGCTACATAGTGAATGGTACAGCTGAGGGACTGAGATTGGAAAGTGGATCAGACATGTAGGCTAGCGAGAGGAAGTTCCACTCTGATTATCTAAGATGACGACCTCCTATCCACGCGTAGAAACCCTGAACACAGCAGGCCTGTTGTGGCACACTTGTCACAGACACTAAGAAGCAGAGACAGATGTGGAAGCCGTTTATGTAGACTTTTGTATTTACTTTTTAGTGTTTTTTTTTATTTACTTCTGTTTTCTTCTGTCTATTGAAACCATCATCTAATTTTCACTCACTTCCCTGCCTTGTTAGTTTTACCCTAAAACCAAGAGGAAAGACAACAACTGCCCATACTTTGTTCAAAGATTACAGAATTTTGAAAGATTTGTTACAACCTGTGGTGTGCTGCCAAAATCAGCCTTCCACGCTGGGGGTAGTGGTAAGAGCAGAAATTAGATTCCTACTGGTCCAGAGGAGTAAGGCTAAAAACTAACATGGGGACACCTCAGAAAATGGACAGAGCCGGGCGGAAGGTTGGCCAACAACTGAAGGCACCATGACTGCAGAGTGCCATGTGCCAGCTCAGTGGCAGCAGAAGAAAGGGACGAGAATGACGTATTTTTAGTGGTAGGCTCCAGAAGACTTTACGATCCAAAAAAGAAGTTGTAATAAAGAATCACAGTTCCTGTTTTTTCTGTTACATAGATATCTTTAAAAATTTTTTTAGCATATACTCATTGGATACTGTCACTCACGATTCATGAGGACTAATTTTTTATCTTGACAATAAGAAAATACAAGTTTTTTTTTTCCCTCGTAGTCTTATAAAATTATAGGCATTTGATAAGAGTGATAAAACTAAATAAAGCTGAAAACCTCCATAAACGACTGGGGCCACAGAACAGCCGTCAGTGTCTTCTCCACCCTGTCACCAGTGCCTTTCCGGCCACCACAGCTGCCATCCCACAAATGAGGTGGCTGAAGGACTGGGTCATGTTAAACATAAGCAAAGAAAAACTTATTGAAAGCAAGCTTATCGACATAAAGTCTTATTCTCAATAATCTGTAAAGGTAATGCTTTTCAGTTAAATTGATTACTAGTGGCCCTGTGATTACATAAGGTGACTCTACAACCCAAGTGTCAGTGTTTTAGTGAATACAAAGTGTGTTTTATATGTCCAAGCATTCTGGAATAAAGAAACTTGACCTCAATTATTTTCAGATTAACTGATTAAACATCCAGGCAAGCTGAATGCATCAGCTAAAAATTAAAATGATAAATTAATTAAAGTAGTTAATTAAATGAAAATATGGATAAATGGTCTTTTGTACATCAGGGATTATCTTAAAATATAATAAAGCATATATCAGAGAATTTTATGAATCTAAAAAGTCAATCTTTTGTAACCAGTATGGCAACAAACGCAGAAAGCTCTAAAGATATCCAGTGACTTTGAATCTTTCAGAAAATCTCTTAAGAATTCAAAAAATGGATATATTCCCCCAGATGTGATAAACTAAGCATCC
>NW_007729167.1:161504-162344 GCF_000696425.1 Galeopterus variegatus
GGGATTATCTTAAAATATAATAAAGCATATATCAGAGAATTTTATGAATCTAAAAAGTCAACCTTTTGTAACCAGTATGGCAACAAACGCAGAAAGCTCTAAAGATATCCAGTGACTTTGAATCTTTCATAAAATCTCTTAAGAATTCAAAAAATGGATATATTCCCCCAGATGTGATAAACTAAGCATCCCCAGTGGCATTACCAATGATAACAAACAATTTTCAATACTCTAAATAGCTATCATTAGAGAAAAGATAGATACTTAAGTTGGTGTGTTTATGTATAATATTTATACCACACCTCTTTCGATACAATGTTCAAAAATTCTTATAACAAAATATCTATCAAAATAGTAAAATATATACACAAGTATAAATAAGAAACATCAAAAAAGAGACATATATAATACAACAATTACAAGAATTAGCAGAATTCTGTGAGTGAAATTTAAGCAAGTCTTAGGAGCCTATTGACATTGCAGTTAAGAAGAAAAACAAAATTATGTACAGAATTTTAATTACAAGAAAAGAGAGAACATGTCAACTTCTGGGTGACACAAAGAGTTTTCACCAAGACCTGTGGCAAACACGCACCCCAAGGCACCAGCACAACTAAGCAGGTAGGCCTTGCCACCGCCAGACCCTATTGCTAGCCAGGTGAGTGGGCACCGACCAGAGAGGCCCGAATCTTACACCTACAGGCACTGAGGCAGCCATGCCAAATTGACAGTCCCAGAAAGATCCTAGCCATACAATAGTGTCAAACCAGTGGAGCCAAAAATCCCTTGCCACAATGACTAAACACCAAAGGAAAGATACCAGAAATATGAAAAATCAAG
>NW_007729167.1:163190-164843 GCF_000696425.1 Galeopterus variegatus
AACAAGAAGCCATTGAAATGTCTGACAAGGAATTTCGAGTGATAATTCTAAGTAAACTAAAGGAGATACAAGAAAACTCAGCTAGACAACAAGATAGAATGAGGAAAAGTATACAGGACCTGAAAGAAGAAATGTACAAGGAAATCAATGCCCTGAAAAAGAATGTAGCAGAGCTTGCCAAGCTGAAGAATTCATTCAATGAAATAAAAAACACAACAGAGTTTAACCAGCAGGCTTGCAGAACCAGAAGACAGAACTTCTGACCTTGAAGAAGGCCTGTTAGAAATAACACACGCAGATAAAAACAAAAAAAAAAAAAGGAAAATGAAAAAAGAATTAAAAGCATTGAAGAAAATCTAAGAGAGATATCAGATATCCTTAAGTGCTCAACTATTCAAGTCATGGGTATTCCAGAAGGGGAGGAAAAAAGAGATTGCATTGAAAACATATTCAACAAAATAGTGGCAGAAAACTTCCCAGGTATAGGAAAAGACACAGATTCAGGAAGCTCAAAGGTCCCCAAACATATTCAACCCAAAAAGGTCTTCTCCAAGACATGTTATAGTAAAATTGGCAAAACCCAAAGACAAAGAGAGAATCTTAAAAGCTGCAAGAGAATAGCATCAAATCACCTATAAGGGAACCCTAATCATACTAACATCAGACTTTTCATCACAAACCCTAAAAGCCAGAAAGGAATAGGAAGATGTATTCAAAATACTAAAAGACAAAAATTGCCAGCCAAGAATACTCTAACCTGCAAGGCTATCCTTCTGAAATGAAGGGCAAATAGTATATTTCTCAGACAAACAAAAACTGTGGGAGTTCAGTACCACACAGCCACCCTTACAAGAAATTCTCAAGGGATTACTGGGTGTGGTACCTGAAAAATAACTACCACTGCCATAAAAACTGAAGAAAAATCAAAACTCACTAGTAAAATAAAAAATGCTAACAATGAAGAAAGAGAAAAAAAAGTTAACCTACAATCCAAGAAACCAAGAAATACAGAAGACAAGCAGTAAATCAGAAAGAAGGGAACAAAAGACGCTTAAGACATCCAAACAAAAATCAGTAAAATGCTAGGAGTAAATCAACACTTTTCAATAACAACTCTTAATGTAAAAAGATTAAATTCCCCACTCAAAAGACACAGAGTGACTGACTGGATTAAAAAAGTGGAACCAACTATATGCTGCCTTCAAGAGACTCACCTCACCAATAAAGACACACATAGACTAAGAGTGAAAAAATGGAAAAACATATATCGTGCAAATAGAAAGGAAAAATGAGCTGGAGTAGGTATTCTTATATCTGATAAAATAGACTTTAAACTAAAAACCATAAAAAGAGATAAAGAGGGCCACTACATAATGATAAAACGATTCATCCATCAAGAAGACATAACAATCATAAATATATATGCACCCAATGATGGAGCAGCCAGGTTTATAAAGCAAACTCTATTAGACCAAAACAAGGAGATACACACTATTACCCTAATAACAGGGGACCTGATCACCCCATTATCAATATCAGACAGATCATCTAGGCAAAGAATCAGCAGAGAAAACCAAGATCTAAACAAAACTCTAGACTGATTGGACTTGGCAGATATCTACAGAACATTCCATCCAACAACCTCAGAATATT